>NC_136496.1:35634935-35882435 GCF_053919585.1 Euprymna scolopes | reverse complement strand
ACATGTCTCAGATGGTGGTCTGAGAAATATTTATCTCTCTAGCATATCACCTTGCAAAAATGCTGAGGTGAAATCAAGGGTCTCCGCCTGTCAATTCAGAGGCTGTTAATATTACAAGACGCATAGCTTCACAGCTGTATGTTGAAGAGTGTTTTTAGGTTATGTGAATTTTCTTCATAGCCACGTGCTACAAGATGAGTCCTTGTTATCTTTTTGTTATCCTTAACTTTTTCTGTTATCACCCATCTTGTTGATATGCATTTTTTACTTCATGAGTTTTCATGTTTTTTATTTCTTTCTCCTTTGTATCAATCACATCTTTTGCTTGTTCTTGTTCAGTTGTGAGAAAAACAACATGTTATTTATGATCTCCTTTTCCATTTTCTGCAGTTGGTTCTATATTTCGTTAATGGCCATAATTTCCTGTTGATTTTGTTTGTGTATTTATAATCCTTCATTTTTTTCCACCCATTACTTCCAATAATTTTATATTCCACTATTTCCTCTTTACTCGGCCTTGTAGTATCGTCTTTCACTTCCTCCCTGTTACTACTGGAATTTTCATCATGTTGATCTTCAACTTCCTCTTCCAAGACCTCATTCATCTCATTTAAGGGAATTGTATTTTCTTTATTCCTTAGCATTCCAAGGCCCTTGTTTACCTTCATCAAGTGATATAGATGCATCCTGTAGAATGCTCCTCCATGTCAGATAAATTCACATTAAACCTTTTTTACCCCAAACTTTGGCAGGGTCACGCCATCTTTTATAGATTTGTCTTCTATAGTAAACGTTGTCCTCTGTCACAAATTGTTCATTCGCATATATTTTATGTTAAATCACAGTGCTCTCTGAATTTTTTTCACTTGATTCAGTCTCTATTTTTTTTATCTTTTTCTTGTAAAATGTAAGGCATTCAAATTTATTCTAACCATATTACTCGTTGTTGAAGCGTCTAATGCAAATAACTGGTCTATCAAAACTGATGGCATATTTATGTTGGATCCAAAAACAAGCTCATTTGGACTATGTCCAGAATGATTCCGAAGAGCATTTTTGGCACTAACAGCCCAAGCCAAAGCTATTTTTAGTTCACATTTCTCATCTTCCAATATTTTTTCCATTGCTTCAGCCAATATCAAATTGTGATGTTCCACAGTGTCATTGCAGAATGGACTTTTAGCGGCTGTAGGGCAGTTTTCAATATTCAGTTTTTCATTCATCTCTCTGTAACCATCGTTATTAAATTCTCCCCCATTATCACTCAAGAAGCGTTTGGGAACTCCAAAATATGTTATCTACATTAAAAATAAGTTGTGAATAATTTCTTCACTCTTCTTGGTTTTAATTAGCCTGACAGCAGAGTACCTAGTGGTTGCGTCAATTAGGTTTAAAATCCTGCATTGGTCATGTCTGAATTCTTTTAAGTCCATATATACAGTGTCATTAAACCGGTTTCTAAGAACAAATCCTACCACCAGCTGAACCTTAAACAAAGTGAATACGAATTACAGACATCTTCTATAACATAAAATGCAAAATGGCGCGCGTTTGAGTATGTCCAAGAAATGCTTTTTTCGCTGGGCTTCTCAACAAAGTTACTATTTTGGAGAAGTTTCCTTATACCCCCTAGATAAATAAAGCGAAACTGATTGAAGCAAACACATTCGTCTGGCCTTCCTGACCAGGACGTCTTGAAGACAATTAGTTTTCATCAATGTGGGGGAACCCTTCATATCAGACAATTGCTATTTATTTGAACCCTGCCAGAGTTCCCCCTTTATTAGGGAAGTTGGTTTTTCCCACATTGTGGGGGGGGGGAAATACAGCAGAAAGTGGAAAGCATGACTGGCCTACAGCCAGATGCTCATTTCTGTGCCTGCGTGAACTCGTTCATTTCTTTTTCATCGCTAAATTTGAACATTTTACACTTCCACTCGCGTCATGGTGCAGCGGTAAACTCTCAGTTTCTTTCACTTTCTTTTCTGCCTTCGTGTCACGGGTTTGAGCCTGTCTACCACCACTTCTTTTTTTCAGACACACACCTACAAACACCCGTCAACGCCGGGCATCCCCGCTAGTCCTTAATAAGAGCCAAAATCTCTTTATCTTTAAAGGCCCTATTGCCTCTCACCAATGATACCAATTTCTCTTTTTATGCATGAGGAAACTGTTTATGTAATGTCTCAACCTTCGTTCTTTTTCTCCATTCTAGAGCATTTTTTATGGCTTCACAATGTAATATAAAGTTTAGTGACTTTTCAGCCTGCAAAAGCATATTTGTCAATGGAAGACTATAATGTCTAGAAGTTGTCTTTTGAAATTTTATATATCCACCTAAAATCTTACAGCTGTCACTTTTAAACATCTAGTATCATGCCAGCAGTTTTCATTGATTTATGACTTAGTAACAAGGGTAAATAATTTTTGACAATGTCAGCCTCTATGTATGCTCTGACACCTTTTATGACTCCTATAGTTACCAGAAATTTAACTGCTTTAATTGCCTTTAGCTCCTCTCTATCACCAAAACAAAATTCCTGTTGGATTTAAAAGTCTCCACTAACCGCTTATCTCGGTCATTTTATGTATCAAGAAATACATTCAACCAAAGTTCTCCAGCAACATATTAATTTATTTTTATTTCGGACTACTAGTCTCATCTTTATTAGTTGTTGTTTTTCATCTTTTATTGGATTGTTTATTCACAACGTTTCGGCCAACTAATTCCTCTGGCCTTCGAAATAAAAATAAATTAATATATATAATGCTCATCTCAAAATGAATTCCAATTAAGGAATAATATATATTCTCCAGCAACAGTTCTAGAACAGGCAGAATCCAACACTGTCATACCCAGTGTCTCTTTTACAAGACTGGGCATTTTTATATTGGAATAATTTATCAATATTCGATAACAGGACTCGGAATTAATTAATGAGAGATGTACATGGTTTGAATCCACAACAGTGTTAATATTTCTAGGACTAAAACCAGTACAATCTCTGGCAAAATGCCTAATAGAACCACATTTGAAACAATGTATTGTCCTACCTTATCTTTCTGCTGGATTTGTTTTGTTTCCTTGATATATTTTTGTTCCCTTTTACTTCCATTCCGATTGAAATTTACAGTTTCAATTTTTTCCTTGATAGCGGAAACTGTTTTGCATTCCAATGAAGAAATATCAGAAAATACTTTTTTTCTTTTTTAAAGTATCCTTCATTGCTGTGTAAGCTAAACTTCCACATGTTGTCCTCGCTAATTTTTTGTTTTCTTCAGATACATTCGTTTCATTTAAAACAAAAACAAAAAAAGCTTGAACTGATCCTGGCAGAGAAAATCCATATTTACGTAATTGCAAGAAATATAAGAATTTATTATGCACCAAAAAGTCGTTTATCTTTATTCCAGCAGCTCTTTTGTAAGAGTAAGATTCCTTGAATTTCATGCATGCTATCATGTTTTCGTCCCTTAAAGATATCTCGTCCAACTTGTCCGTAATTATTTTTAATCCATTAGTTTGGCCGATATCTGTGATGTCTAAGTGTTAAACACATTCTCGTATATTTTATGGCAATGAAAAAAATACTGCTGGGCCTTGTTTTTCCTTAGGTCAGTCAGTGAAGATAGACCATATACTTATGTCTTGTTTCCACTCGAGGTACATTTCTTCACTCTGCAAAAAAGGTGGCTGTTTCGTAAATGACGTCATCTTTCTTTCAATTGTGTTTCAATGTAAGTTGAACAGATCTGTCACACGAAAGAATACGCTCTGCTACCAATGTTAGTTCACTTAGTACTTCCCATGATGGAGGATACACACATGTTACTGTTGGCTGGACGCCATTTTGAATATTCACTCGAGACAAGGGACAGAAGTAAATATATAAAAGAAGGCCACCAAGCTCAATAACTCCGACTTTAACACTGTGTACGGGCGTTGACTAGGAAAGTAAGCGAACCTAACAAATTCCTTACCTCAGTCTTGAATTATTGAATTATTTCAGTTTTTTTTTTTTTTTTTTTTTTTTTAAATGTCTGGAATGAAAACAGACAACCAGGAATAAACTAACCTAAAAAGTAGTAGGAAAAACACTTCTCACCCAACATACTAATTTTCTATCCACGATAATAATTATTTATAATTATAATTAGTTTCCACCCTTTAAGAAGTAAGTTTCTTAACAGTTGAGCACTGTCTGCTGAAATGTAAAAGTTGGTCATTTGGCCTGTGTGCAAGCATGGCACTTTAGTTGTTTGATCACTGTAAGCCGTTTTTGCATAACGTTTATGCCTTTATAAATGTTTAATTTCACTTGAATATCGTTGTGGTTGGTAATGGCTTGGTGGTTTGTTCCTTGCTAATGGTGACAGAGATAGCTTTGTTGTGGAGTCCAAATCCCCCAACCAGTAGCAATCATAATTTCCTGCACTGATGATTCCAGAAGGATGAAACACTAGTATCTGTAGATATCATATATATATATGATATCTACATATATATATATATATATATATATATATATATAAGGATGAAACACTAGTGTCTGTAAGTATTTAATAATTATTATTGTAAATAATTATGTCAGCCCCTTTAAGAAACTCATTTCTTATCGTTGAACACTTTCAGTTGAATTAAGTTGATCAATTTAGCTCTTATGTGTAGATTATCATATAATGATTAGATCACTCTGACTGATGTAAAAAACATTAAAAAAAATAAAATGTTTAAATTTCAACATTATTTCATGCGGTTAATGGTAGCCGAATGGATATGGTTCTTGCTAATGCAGCCAGAGATGGCTTCTATCGCTGGGTTCGAATCTATCGACTGAAGTTAATTGTGACACCCTGCATTAAAGATTCCCAAAAGGATGAAACACTAGGATCTTTAGGTATTTAATAATTATTATAGTAAATAATTTTATCTATATATATATATATGCTAGAAGATCTGTCTGATTGAAGCTCGGTTAAAGGAAGCTTTCGTGGATGGGGCATTCTCTGTGTATGCAAAAATTGAACAAGTCACGTGGGAAGGAAAACACATGGGCATATAAAGCCAACAAAATACGACAATTTGCAGGAATGGCTGGATTCACTCGAAAAGGGATCAAGACTGCAATGAAGCTAGTATTTGTAACCGGATTCTTCAACGACATCTTAATGGAATTGCAACAGGCATCGGACATTGACATCTTCACCATGAGTGATTTGCTGGCATGAGCAAGGCTTACCAGTAGAAATATTAATGGACAATGGCATTGCATTTACTGGCCAACATTTTGGGCAGTTCTTGTAAAACTGGGGTTTGTCTACAAATCAGGGGGAAATTTTGAGAGTGTGAAAACCATTGTTTTTTTTTTTTTTTTTTTTTTTTTTTTTTTTTTTATTCAATTTTCACCCCAAACAAGGCACAGTGCCACTTTGAAGCAGGGGGCTACTATTAGGGAATTAATTAGCGGGGTCATTATGAAGGGAGAAGAGTAGAAAGATGTTTGTTAACATTACACTTGAACTTCTGCATATCATTGCAGTTGGGAAAGCAGAATCCCGGAAGGGAGTTCCAAAGACCCGCAGTTCTGGGGAAGAAACTATTGGAGTAAAAGGCTTTCTTGCACCTAGGGATCTCCACTGTAAAGGGATGAGACTTAGTAGCTTGTCGGGTTTGTCGGGGGTAGTTACGTCGGGGAGGTACAAGTGTTTGCAGTTCGTCAGAGCATTCACCATTAAAGTATTTGTAGAACAGGCAGAGGGATGCAACATCTCGTCGATGGGACAGAGGTTGAAGCCCAGATGACAGTTCAGGACCTATCAGGTTTGCGACTCTTTTTTGAACCCTGTCCAGGAGCGAGAGACAAGCAGCAGATGCACCAGCCCAGATGTGACAACAGTACTCCATACATGGGCGAATGGTTGCCTTATAGAGGTATAGGATACTGGCAGGCGTAAGTAGTTTTCTAGCACGGTAGAGGGAGCCAACCTTCCTTGCAGCAGCCTTGGCAATGCTCTCAATGTATCTATTCCAGTTCATATTCCCTGTAAACGTTAGGCCGAGGAGTTTAAAAGAAGTACTTTCAGGCAATGTGTTCTTGGCCATTGCTATTGGTGGTAGAGAAGGTTTCTTGTAGTTATTGAAGGAAACAAGCTTAGTCTTAGCAGCATTGAATGAGACCAACCATTTTTGTCCCCATTCCACTACGGATTGGAGGTCATCCTCTAGTGTTTCTGCCATTTTCTTGGATATGTGTTCATTTGTTTTCCCCTCATATCTGTTATAGAGAGTGGTGTCATCGGCAAATATACCCATCTCCGAAACAATATTATCAGGGAGGTCGTTTATGAATATCAGGAACAATAGAGGTCCAAGGATAGACCCCTGAGGCACTCCCGCATTTATGTCATATTGTTTGGATGTACGTCCGTCGAGGACAACTTTGATTTTTCTATTACTTAAGAAGGATTTAATTACGTTATGAATTCTTCCAGTGATTCCATATGATCTAATTTTCCTTAGAAGACCATCGTGCCATACCCTGTCAAAAGCCTTAGATATATCAAGGGCCACCGCTCTACCCTCCCCTGTTTTATCCAATGAACGGTATATACGTTCAGAAACTACAGTTAAGATATCTGCTGTTGAACGGGCTTGCCTGAATCCATAGGAAACAATGTTTCATGCCAGAACCTCCACAGTGCTGCTCAATGCTATATACACCTGTGATGTCCACATACAAGGTGTTGACT
Source organism: Euprymna scolopes (assembly GCF_053919585.1). NCBI lineage: Eukaryota > Metazoa > Mollusca > Cephalopoda > Sepiida > Sepiolidae > Euprymna > Euprymna scolopes. The sequence goes on along the minus strand of NC_136496.1, from coordinate 35,875,685 downwards.
CCATGGTTAGCTCTAACTCACAAGATGTCCAGGAACAGTACCAAATGGGAGATGCTGTTTGGGTTAGAATCCCCGTAGCTGGTGTACAAGCACGTCCAGAATAGGCCGGATGACTGGAATTAACAGATCACACTCGGTGATAGTTGATGGAATACCTTACCATATAAAAAAATTTGAAACCATGTCCAGAAGCTAGCATACCATTCAATGCCAGTAGTGGCTCGTCAGAAGAAATTGAACAACTGAACAGGCAAAGGTCGGTACCAATAGATGATGCTTTCAACACTAGTAATTCGGAAACTCATGATGATAGCCTGCCTAACAATGATGACGATATGATAGGCCACCTGAAAATAGCCTTGGGCATAATTCTTCCATGGAGGAAATTGCTGCTCCCTCATTCTGCAGGAGTGCCCAAACAAAGAGGCTCACACCCACTGTTTGTGATGATGACATCAGGAGGGAATATGGCAAAGGTGAGGTAGGACGTGACTTAAACAAGTGATGATGCCTCCGTCTAACCTGTCAGGTGACGGAATTAAGGGAAGAAAGTGAGATGAAAAACGTTCATCTGTAAGCGGCTTATTAATATAAATATGGCATTAATTTGCATATGAGGTTATTGATGGTTGGGAAAAGTTTTGTGATGGTTGTGTGAGTTTTTGACAGTTGAGAGAGATAGAGAGAGAACAGATGCTGAAAATTGCAGTTAAAATCAGGAGTTGGCAAGGAGTTGGAACAAATATTTATTAATTTTTTTATGATTTAAAATTTTTTACTCATCTCTATAGATAAAAATTAACAGATATTAGAAACCGGGTTTGAATTCTTTGAATGGCAGTAATCATTTTTTACACTGAAAATAGCGTAAGCATTAAACACGAATCTCTATAGATAAAAAATAATGAGTATTAAAATAAAATATATTGTTATCGCCTCCTTCAACAAAGATTGAGCCTCTATGAGAATTTATAATAAGATATCAATCTTGAATAATGCAATGTTCCGGACGCTGCTGTTGAATATTATGATTAAACTTACTGTATAAATCCAATGATTTGATATTGTTTCAATATTTTTGACATTATTTTATTGGATATGATCACAAAAATTTCCATGATTATATTTATAACCAAGAGTTATAAGAACTAACCAATCAGGTACAAAACTAATTATTACAGCATTTTTGGTCATTAAATCATTTCTGTGGGGTCTTCGCCATGCACTAAAAATATGAACTCTTCTGAACTAAGTTATGACTCTCAGTGGTGGTCAAAGTACATTCACAGTCCTCCATCTTGGCTTTACTTACTACGACGCTTGCTCTTAGTATATGATGTTTTTTGTTTGTTTCAATATATTTTACCTTTTCTAACTCCTCTCCGTGTGCATGTTTTCCTTAGTAACCCTTCCAGAATATGTTTAAAATTAAAAAAATACTGTTATCGCCACCTTCAACAAGGATTAGGCCTCTATCAGAATTTATAATAAGCCATTAATCTATATGCTGTTCTGGCCACTGCCGTTGGAGACTATATGACTAAGCTATATATGTCTGCCGGTTTGACATAATGTAGAATTTAAATTCCCTTCTTTCCCATGTTGAATGCCAAGCTACAGAGCTAAAGATGATTTTGAAACCGGGTTTACATCCTTTGAATGGCAGTAATTATCATTTCTTACATTGAAAATAGTGTAAGCATTAAACACAAATCTCTATAGATAAAAAATAATGAGTATAAAAAATAAAATATATTGTTGTCCTCTCTCTCAACAAAGATTGAGCCTCTATGAAAACTTATAATAAGATATCAATCTTGAATAATGCTATGTTTCGGACGCTGCTGCTGAATATTATGACTAAGCTTACTGTATAAATCCAATGATTTGATATTGTTGCAATATTTTTGGCATTATTTTATTGGATACTAGCAGGACCCGTTAACTGGCGTTGCCTGGTAGTAGCATGCATCCCTCCATGCAAAAATTAAAGTACGGCTGTTGTTGTTCTTGTTGTTAGCTAACCCCCTGCCTCCTCATGTTAAGAATGACTTTCGGAATAGACACCCCCAAGAACGGCTGTTATCACGCCATTTTGTGAGTGGGGGTGGCGTTGTCACAAAATTTGCCATAAATGTAACTGCTAATCGCTGTCAGGAATCCCACGTGCAAATACTATGAACGAACAACAAAAATTGATGGCTGCAGGGTCGTTTAGCTTGTGCAGACTAAGCTGGCGGGCAGGGTATGGTCCAGGGTATTTTTCAGGGTATGGTTCAGGGTATTGTTCAAGGCATGGTATTTCTGTTGGCAAAACTGGAGTTAAAGTGGCAAAAAACTCTTGAACCCTCTATCACTTAAAGGGAACTAAATTCCTGTACTCACATGTCTGCTACCATGTAAAAATGCACACAGTTTTTCAGGAATTGACAGTTTTAGGTAAGCAGTAAAAATAAACCGTATAAGCAGAACGGTTTCTTTAAATAATAAACAATTCTTTTTTTTATTTTGAATAATATATACAGGATTTTGTTTCTATTATTAACAATATAAAGAGAACAATTTAGAGATTGAAACAATGTAAACCTTTTTAAATGTTAACATAAAAAACACAGATTTATTGTATAATTTATGAAAGAAATATTGATTATATACCTGAAAGGAAATTAGGTCCAAACAATTTATTATTTTTGTGTAAATAAAATTATGGTGAATTAGGAAAAAGCAATTTATTTTGGTTTTTGACCTAATTACGTGTCTCATAAATATAGAAAAAAAAATTTAATCCACGCTTTAAAAACATTGTAAATGGCAGCGGTAACCTGCTTTAGGAGGAAAAAATAATAGCCGCAGAGGTCAGGATCAAACATTCAATGCTAATTGTAAAAGGAGGTGTAAAGAAAAGAAAAAAAAACACTTTATCCGACTGCTCTACGACGAACGTATGATTTCATGACCCTGAAATGACTGTTTTAAACAAACTGGAATCATTCAGTAACTTAAAGGGACTCGTTCGATGGACACCGCTAAATCGCGTAATATAAACAGAAGTATATCTACTGTAAAACTAAAGCAACAGTTTATTTTTGTTGGCCAGTGTTTATGATAAAACAAAGCACATGTAATCATCGTGAAACGTCATTCTGGAAGATTAGTTTTTGAGTTTACATTAAAAGTAAAGCAAAATTTTATTTTTAATAATCCAAATTTTATTTTAAATAATCAAAATTTTATTTTTAATAATCAAAATTTTATTTTAAATAATCAAAATTTTATTTTTGATAATCCAAATTTTATTTTAAATAATCCAAATTTTATTTTTAATAATCAAAATTTTATTTTAAATAATCAAAATTTTATTTTTGATAATCAAAATTTTATTTTAAATAATCAAAATTTTATTTTTGATAATCCAAATTTTATTTTAAATAATCAAAATTTTATTTTTAATAATCAAAATTTTATTTTAAATAATCAAAATTTTATTTTTGATAATCAAAATTTTATTTTTAATAATCAAAATTTTATTTTTAATAATCAATGTATTTAATTTTTAATAATCAAAATTTTATTTTTAATAATCAATGTATTTAATTTTAAATATCAAATAAAACACAGTTTAAAGCTTTCAAAAGTACATAAAATTTGTGTCATTAGTAATATTTTTTAATAAGTGTATAATAAGGTTTAATCTTGGCTTTAGGAAAGGAAGAAGAAATAATGGCTATCAGCTTGTGTCGCAAAATATCATGTACGTGGTAATTAAACACAAAATATGTATCACGCTATCGTAGCTTTGTACGAAAAGCTAACATGTACGTTATATTTAATGTGTAAATGAAAGGTATTCGTGGCTTATGAACATATTTCGATGTCTTAATGTTTGTAATCAGGGTATTTTATCTGAAATAAGTGTCTAATCTAATCAGGAAAGCGATATTTGTTTTAATCTCTGGAGTGTTTTTTTTTTTTTAATGAGGGTTCGTTCATTCCATAATAAATAAATAGTTAGTTGTCAGCCAATGAGATTTTGTGAAATGTGAGGAGAGAGAAATCATTATTTTGGGGGATCGGGAAAAGGAAAGATTATGGTATGTGTATAAGTATATGAGCCAGAAAATTTGAGTGAAACTCCATATATAACCATTATGCAGAATACCTCTGGATGTTGACTGGGAGCTAGAGTAGTACTTTTTATTTAGAAGAGAAAATAACAGCTACTTCCATTGTATATCTTTGTGATCATGATGATGTTTCTCCTAGGATGGAATATAAGATTTTAATACAGCAGATGAATGTGTGTAAGATTGTGTTCGGAAAGTTACATATTATACTGGCTAATAGTCTAGACATAATAAATTTGTATGTGGCCTCTGTTGGAGCAAACCTAATGTATTTTGGTCCAGAGGGGAATTTCTGCAATCAAATTATTATATATAGGATGATCACAAAAATTTGGACGATTAAATTTAAAGCCAGGAGTTATAAGAATAAACTAATCAGGTACCAGAATAGTTGTATAAAGTATATTGAATCTCTGAATTTTTCAGTCATAGTTTTTCATTTTGATACAAGAAGAGGATTATTGCTGACTCTGACTGGATTAATACGACCTTTTTTTTAACCTGAATTTTTTACGATTCAAAGTTTCTCTGACTGGATCGATGTTGCAAATTTTTGATTGGTTCAACTACATTAAATATTTGGATTATTTTCTTTTCTCAACGACAGAATTATTTCTTTTATCATCCCCTTTTTTAAATCTTTTTTCTGTCACAAGAATGATTCTAAAATCAAGAGACATATTGGATTTGAATTCTCTTTTTCCTGTGTTAATTGATGGTGGTTTAGGAGTTGAATACTAGGCCGCAGAGTCAAAAGTCAGTTTGTAAAAGGGTTTAAATCCTTCTATTGACAGTAATTTCCTATACTGGAGATTTTGTAAACATGAAACACTAGAGTCTGCAGGGGAAATATAAATTTTTTCACTCCTGCAAAAACTATATATATCTATAATATAAAGCTGAATGTGTGTGTGTGTGTGTGTATGTGTGTCTCTGGTCACAAATAGGCTCCTATATAGTTGACTATTTTAAAAAACTGATTACATATAATGACAGAAGACGTATCGAGACACAGGAATGGATATGTTTGATCTGGCAGAACGGTGGTTCATTAAAATTGTGGGGTCAGCGCTCGCACCTGGTCCACAAAGTATGAAAATAAAAAATTAAAAAAAAAAACGTTTACAAGTGTTTTTGATATAGATGTACATAAGAATACTTTGATAAGTATGTTTTAACTTAAATAGGGATGGTATAATAAAATTGTAGTGTCTGCGTTCGCGCCTGGCCTCAATAGAATGGAAATAGGCACAAACTTTAATAAAGACTTTTAATATCTATCTGCGTCAGTATACTTTGATAATTATGTTTCAGTTTGAAGAAATATGGTATTATAAAATTATGGGGTGTTCGTTCACGCCTGACCTCCATAGAATGGAAATATGTCACAAAGTTTAACAAGGTTTTTTAATATAGATCCACAGAATATTGTGATAAGTGTTTCAGTGTGAACAGGTATGGTATAAAAAATTATGGGGTCTATCTATTTTATTTTTACTTTCATCATATTTTGCTTTGGTTTTGATACCCCCAAATTCGAAGCTATCTTTTTACAACCCTTCCTTTCATAACCTATCATACTTTCATAAATCAGAGTCCATTTTCTGTAGGCTGTTTTTGAACCCAGTCAACGACGGGTACTTTTACTATTATATATATATATATATATATATATATATATATATATATATATATTAGTTTGATAGATCAAAGCTTGATGTGTGATACTTGCTAGAGAGCTCAATCTATTTACAACACCATATTAGCAAAAATGAATGGGAAAATTGAAAATCACAATGTCAGTTGAATGTAACAATTTATTGCAGTTGATCCTCCCCTAAGGCAGATAAAATAAATTATCGCACTCAACTGACATGGTGATTTAATTTGTACATTCAACATTGCTATATATATATATATATATATATATATATATATATATATATATATATATATATATATATATATCTTGTATACATACGTATATGTACACATATGCATATATATGTGTGTGTGTGTATATATATTGTATACATGCGTGTATATATATATATATATATGTATACATTTGTCTGTATATACATATAGCTATATATTAGATATATATTTGCACACACATACATTACACACACACACACATATATATATATATATATATATTCCATTCATCAACAGTCAACAATAAAGTGGGCAAAGAAAGCAAATTCTTTTAAGGGTTACAAAAGATCTGTAGACAACACAAAAAGTATTTGCAGTCAAGAGACAGACGGGGGGGGGAGTGCTGAGTTTACTAGGGGTGGGGTTTTAGTTAGCACCCGTTTCTTGCTCGAAGTCACCACATTTAAAAGCAATAGCACAGGCGAACAGTAATCATGCCTTTCAATTTTATGCTGTTCGTATTATGGTTGTTGGTCATATTTCTGTCCGTCGTACCGACTGAAGCATTATGTTCAAACGGTCTCGATTATTCTGCCGTTCTTCGAGATTTCGGCTGGAATATCTATGAAGCTTGCAAATCGGAATTGAACACCGTCAAATTTGTTCTCAACCGGTCCCATTATTGTAAGTATAGCGTCATAAATTAATATGATTTGAATTCTTCGGACTACTGTTCTTACCGTGAGTATTATTTTCACAACGTTTTGGTGGATATAACCTCCGACCTTCTTCAGGTGAATCTTGTTGAACATGCTAATCTTTCTGTTGAATACGGGATTTTTTCTGTCGAACTTGGGAATCTACACGGAATTTCAAACAAAACTTTTTATTCAATCCATGAAGGTAGGATGCTCTTACTCTGTTAAAAGTCCTATGCGATTCGCAATTGTATTTTTTTAGTGTCGCCTGTACTGAGGATTGAACCTTCATCCTCCAGAAGTATGTAACTTTACAACTAAATTTAGCAAGTACTTTATCCACTATGCCATAATATGGTAAACATTACTATTGGCGGCATAAATTATTTTAAAGAAAATACAGTTGGGAAAGTAAGCAAAAACAATTTATTTTAGTTTACCTAATTATTTGTAGCCTATTTGTGTTAAAACACTTAATTTTAAATAGAAAATATGAGCATGTTAAGTTACCGTACATATCGATTGTAAATGGGGTAATAAGCTGCTAACTATCTTGATAAAAGAACGCACTGATAGACTAAAATAAATAAGAATAAAACTGAATTCTTTGGTATCATATCTATCTTTCCGGTCATTTCCGGTATATTACTTTCTGAAATTAATTTGGCTACTGATTACTTTATTCACAACGAATATTTAAGCTACTTAACATGATTATATTTTCGATTAACTACTGATTTTTTTAAAGCAAATGCATCAAAAAGTAGTCACCTAACCAGAATACAGGTTGGAACGATAAATTTGTCGCCCTAAAGAAAATAACACTACAGATTTATTTTAAAACTTGCATTGAAAACATCAATTCAGGTAACTTGATTACATAGTAGAGCTGACATCTATTCAATGTAACCGCCTTCAGCCTCAATCACTGCCTCAATATGAGTTCAGAACTGGGAGCATGCCTTTTCCACAAGCGCCGGCAGGAACTCGGCAGGTTGTGGAGATCAGGCTGGCTTTAGTGTTGTGGAAGGTCATCTTGGTGATGTTCTTGACATATCACCAAACAAAGTAGTCCAGCGGGTTCAGGTCGGAGGGGGCAACGAGAAAGGTACAAAATCGGAGCACTCTTTCTGAAGTCAAGCCTGAGTCTCTTTGGACTTGTGAGCCAGCGCCAAGTCTCTTCTTTTTCTTCTCTTATTTGCAATCTCTGTTTTATAAATTTATATTCTATATTTTCTTCTTTCTTATAATACAATAACGTGTTTTCCCCTATTTTAATTGCGGCTATAGTTTTCTATAAAAACATCTACATATGCTGATCTGCTTCAAACACCATTTAGATCAATTCTTGATGGCTATTTTTGAGTAAGTGTGCCTTTTTTCATTCTTGGTGGATATTTTTAAGAAAGTGTGCCTTTTTTCATCCTTAATGGATGTTTTTGATAAAGTGTGCCTTCTTTTCATTCTTGTTGAATGTTTTTGATAAAGTGTTCTTCTTTTCACTCTTGATATGTTTTAGAAAAAGTGTGCTTTCTTTTCATTCTTGATGGATGTTTTTGATAAAACATGTTTTTTTTTTTATTTTTGAAGGATTTTTATGAGAAAGTATGCCTTATTTTCATTCTTGATGAATGTTTTTAAGAAAGTGTGCCTTCTTTTTATTCTTGATGGATGTTTTTTAGGAAATGTGCCTTTTTTCATTTCTGATGGATGTTTTTGATAAATCGTGCCTTCTTATTTTTGATGGATGTTTTTGAGAAAATGTGCTTTTTTCTTCATTCTTGATGGATATTTTTGAGAAAGTGTGATTTTTTTCAGTCTTGATGGATATTTTTGTGAAATGTGCGTTCTTTTCACTCGCTTTTATTACTTTTCTCACTAAACAGCTTCTCCTAACATAAGCATTCATACAGAAAGTCAGAGAAATATCCACCATCTTCTAAATTGTAGAGATTTTTAAAGAATTTTTTTTATTGCTATAGATTAAGCATAAACTTATATGATCATAAAAAAACTTTTGTATTCTTATCTTATTTACGATCGCCGTGTTTTGTTTACCGTGTAAATTTGTTTTAGATTTTCTTCTTTTTTATAATACAGCAAAGTGTTTTCCTGAGTGATGACTATAGCTTTCTATTAAAAAACAAAAAAAAACAAAAAAAAAAAAAACGCATATGCGAGTCTGTTTTGGTAGCCATTAAAGGTCAATTCTTGATACATGTTTTCCAGAAAAATGTCTTCTATTTAGTTTATTTATAATTAATCATTTTTTTTAACACTAGCATAAACGGTAAGATCGTTTGCTAATGAACTGCAAAACTGAGTTCAACCCTTGGTCAAGTCATACCAAAGTCTTAAAAAATTGTACTTGATCCCTTCTTGCTTAACATTCAGCATTATAAAAGCAAATGGAGTAATCTTGGGAATGTAGTGGCATCCTCCCCTACATTTTGGTGTAGCAACTTATAGGAATTATTACGACTGCTATATCAGATTTGCGTATGTGGTGCAAACACACAGACACAAATTGTAAAAGGGAGACAATAGAAAAAAACATAATACATAAACATTTCAAAAGAAATACTCGAGCTGAGATCGAAACCAAAACCTAAAGACAGTGAGTTAAGTATGATAACCATTAGGCCGGCTTGACATGATATTTAAAAAGTGTTTTCAAATTGTACTATTTTTTTTTAACATAGTGAATCTGTCATATCAACTGTTCATGCATGTGCATTCATGGAACAGTTAGCAAATTGAAAAAATTTGTTGACTCCCACATACCAATTTTTTCAATTTGGACCTCTTAGCAGCCCGTTTTTCTGGATGAAAACCAATTAAAAGTTTTCCACATGTCTGAATACTCTATATACCGAATTTCAAGTCTGTAAATCAAAAAATTCATTGAATATATAGGTTGAGAATTTTTTTTTTTTTTTTTACACATCAAGGCCCGGAAGCCACTCAGGGATAAGGGTTATTGCAAGTACATTACGTTAGTGTGGAGATTTGATGAAGTGTTTACTTAAGGGGGCGGTTCATTAGGAATTTGTTAACGTTGGACTTGAACACATCCAAGTTGTAGTCAGGTGGGAAGCAGGCAGACGGAACAGAGTTCCACAGGCGTGCAGTTCTAAGAAAGAAGCTTTGTTCATGGAATCCACGTTTTGATTTAGGCACAGATAAAGAGTGGGGGAAATTTTTCACAGTGGATTCGGCTAGACGGGTGTTTTTCGTGAAAGATTGGCGAGGGGGGGACCAGAGATTGGAGTTCAGACGAGCACCTGCCATGGAAATAACGATAAAACAAGGATAGGCTCGCAACGTCACATTCTTACTTTTATAGATATACTAGCAGGTCGCCTGGCGTTGCTTGGTCGTAAAATATGCATAAATATTATATTTTAATTATTACAGAACCCGACACATATCCATGCAAGTATTATGTTTTTTCTAAACAATTCACTTCTTGTAAGTAAAAAAAAGAAAAAAAATACTCAAGCTCAGACCTAAATAAAAAACCTAAAGACAGTGAGTCAAGTATGATAACCATTAGGCCAGCTTTACAAAGTGATTTCAAACCAACTCATACTTAACATAAGCTGTAATATTGTTTTCATTAGGGTGACAAATTTATCATTCCACCCTGTATAAAAGATACAACTCAAAACACAACTTGAAGAGAAACAAAACATTCCAACTGTATATGTCGGCCATGTGTGCACATGTGACACTATCGTGCGCAAATAATCATCTTCTATTGAGGTTGTCTTCGTCAGTTAATGTTAGATCATCTGGAACTGTTCTGAGCCTTCTACTGTCCTCAAACGTCGCAAATTCAAGATTGGGATTTGTACACAACTGGCCAACTAGTAGACGGTCTACAACAACAAAAGAAAACCGGTTTTTATCAAACGGAAATGGAATCATGTCGTCTTTTCTATGGTGACAATTTTATTGTTCCACCCTGTACTTGTGAGCTACTGTGCACCCTTTGGCAGCTGCCAACATAAGAGATGACGACATGGCCAGAAGAGAAGCTGAAAAAGAAAAAGACCGTAGAAACAGTGTTAGTAGGGGGGAGGGTCGACGTCTGTTTTACCTTTTTTATTTCTGTTTTTTGTCAAGCATTTAAAACATTGTTGTTTTTCTCTCTCGCTTTTTTTTTTTTTTTTTTTTTTGTAATTACTGTTTTTTCCTGGTACTTTTTCTATGAATTTTGGAAAATAATAGTCACTGTATATGCAACATTATGCTTGTATATACAGCAACTTCTTTCTTTTCTATATTACATTTCTCTTAGTCTGTTTGTCTATCTATTTGTCAGTTCACTTCACTTTTTCTGGGAAACTGCTTGGCTAATTTGGTTGAAATTTTGTATGATCCTTTGTTATGATAAGGTGCAATGGACTAAGTATTATGGCATCCATTCGATGCACAGTTAGGGATTAATATGGGTTAGCATTTAATAAAAATTAATACAAATTTAATTATATCCAACCATCAATTTTACATAAAGTACTCGTCTAGCTGAAACCACTGTCAGTAATTTTCCCCACTCTTTATTTGTGCCTAAATCTAAACGTAGATTCCATGAACAAAGCTTCTTTCTTAGAATTGCATGCCTGTGGAACTCTCTTCCGTTTGCCTGTTTCCCACCTGACTACAACTTTGATGTCTTCATGTCCAACATAAACAAGTTCCTGATAAACCGCCCCCTTAAGTAAGACACTTTATCAGATCTCCATTACTAACGATTACTACGATATTATCTCATTGATTACTGTACACGCAATAACCCTTGTCCTCGAGTGGCCTCTGGGCCTTGATAAGTAGTGACTTCCTTGTAAAAAAAAAAAAAAGAAAAAAAGCACCCATTCTACAAGGTGCCTTCAATAAGTATCCAGACCTTTATATACAGACTTTTAAAATTGTCATAGATTCTTGAAAATTCAGTATGCTATTACTATACATTTTTTTAGATGACTGACAAATTTTTATGATTTCAGGTTCAAATGAATAGCTACAGCAGGGATAGAAATACATCCTACTAAAGCCTGATTGTTGCAGCTGATGAATTTCAAAAATGCATTTTAGATGTGAGGACACATTAGAAGAACAATATGCAATGAAATTCTGTTTTAAACTTGGAAAAAATGTCATAGAAACATGGAATGCTTCAGACTGCTTTTGGACCATCTTGCATGAATCGAGCATCAGTTTTTGAATGGCATAAGAGATTCAATGAAGGCAGGGTTGGTTGGTTGTTTTTGTTTTATGGCATATCAACCCTTTTCGGGTTATTTAATGCCGAATCCAAAGATTCCGAAGAAAAATTTTTTTAATAGAATATATTTGTTGTTTTCACGTCGGTTTCTATTTAACCCATAGTTGAGACCCTAACAGGTACTACCACTCCGGGTCAGAGTCGACCTGGGAGCAATGGTAATTAAAGGGTGGCTCCACACTCCCCAAAGCCCACAAGCTGAGGCCTCACCACTGGATATAGTTTAAGGTCATATCCAGGACCCCCATTGAGGGACTTTTACTCTCTGCAGGGGGGCAGTCGGCGTATTCTAATGCCCCACCGACAGGGCCGATGAAGGCAGGGAGTCTGTGAGGGATGATGAGAAGTGTGGAAGGAGTGAGGAAGTCAGAACACTAGAGTTGATTGATCAAATAAAGAATTTCAGGGATAAGGACTGTCGTGTGTCTATAGAGACAATAAATGCACAGTTTGATGTCAGTGTGGGAACTGTACATACAATTATTCGCGAGGAACTGAAGATGTGGAAGATTTGCCCGAATGCATCAGCCTACAGCTCCATCCTTGAAACAGACTATTTGACCAAGATGGGCATCAAGACAGTTTCTCACCCTCCCTGTAGTTCAGACCTTGCTCCCTGTGACATTTGGTTATTCTAGAAGTGTAAGTCATTTTGAGTTTCAGAACAGTTTCAGATGGTTCGCTGTTACACACAAGTCCTGGGAGGTGACTTGTTTGTAGTAGACAGTTCCACAGAACAAAATATTCTTACCGTGTCGAAACCCAGGAAAGAACATGTGAAATTGCTCCAGAAAATTTATGAAGCAATTCTGGTTTCTGATTGGTTTGTAGCAGAACGTGAATTAATTTGATTCGTCAGTTAGCAGCGTCGTTTATAAATAGAATCGTCCGACTGTGTGGGATCATACCCCATTATCTACCTAAAATATTGCAACATCCTCCCTATTTTTTTATAATGGGGAAGTCCCTTGTGTTTGTTCTGCTCAAAAACAAATATATATTTTTATATTTACTTAGACATAACAAAAATTAGAAATCATTTGGATCTTAGAATTTTAGCATTTAAAAAGACGCCATTTTTAATTGTGTTCAAATGTCAAAAAGGAAAATTACAAAGTTTTTTTTTTTTTTTTTTTTTTTTTTCCTAAACAAAAGCATTAGTAGGTTAAAGTGTTAACTACAAATAAAAATGGATACAGTTTAACATCTTGTCCAGGACTACTTTTTTTTTCTTTTTTTTTTTTGATATATAGAAATCTATATACTCTGAGCATTACCCCTAGAGCTTTCTGCTGAAATTCATGCAAAAAAAAAAAAAGTAAGATCCTTCTTATAAGTGGAACTTCTGTTCTTTAGTTCCTTTTTAATAACGTAGGCCTTGTTTAGCTCTGTTTAAATCCTTCATTGACGGTCGTGATAATTTTTGTTACAGTTTTGTTACTGTATAGCATATGTCGGCCTGGTTGCAGTCATCAAATATATAAGACTACCTATAATTTCGCGATATTGTGTGTCATTTATTATTTCAGATTATGTGTGTATATTTTTATTAATATCATTTTCGACCGGTGTAGAGCGTTTCTTGCACTCTCCCATTCCAAATTTTAAAAGTATTTTGTCGATGTATCTCGATTGAGTCATCGTAACAAGTCCTTTGCTTTGAGTAAATTATATCCCCAGAAACCAGGATATTTTGCCAAGATCGGTCATTTTGAATCTTTTACTTAATTTGTTCTTAACATCAGTCAACATTATGTCACAATTTGATGCGATTAAAATATCATCGACCCACAAAACCAAAATCAGTAGTTTATCGTCTTTGTGTTGGGTATATAAACAGAGGTCTACAGCGCATTGTCTAAATTGTTGTTTAATAATATAATCATGGAATACTGTGTTCCAACACTGAGCACTCTGCTTTAGACCATATAATGACTTTTTAAGTCGCCACACGCTATTTTTATTTTTCATTATAAATCCCTCTAGAGGGGTAATATAAATTTCACAGTCTATTGGGGCATTCAAATAAGCATTTTTTATGTCCATTTGATGGATGTTTAGGTCATATTGTGATGCGACTTGCAGTAAAACTCTGATTGTCGTTAGGTTTGTGGTCGGCGAAAACGTAGAAAAGTATTCTTTACTGTAAATCTGAGAGCACCCCTTAGTAACAAATCTTGCTTTGTACTGTTCTACGCCTGATGCTGTACTCTTTTTTGTAAAGACCCATTGGTAGAAATAACATGTTTATCTCTTGGGAGAGGCACTACCGTATAGGTAATCATTTTCGGTTAAGGCATCTATTTCTTTTTTCATGGCAATTTTCTATTCATCACAATGTTCTGAATTAATTGCTTCGTTGAAGCTTTTTGGCGCATTTACCATTGAACAGCAATAGTCGATTTGATAATCCTTTATATTGTCGACCACAAAAAAATCGGGTCGTCTTCTATTTCTTTTGGGATATCTCTCGACTTTATCAGCATCATCATCATCATGGACACTCTCGTCTCCGTCATTTTTATTGTTTTCGTTTGTTCTAATTATTTGAGGTAATACAGGGTGGGCCAAAATAAGGGTCCTGTATATATATATATGATTATATTTAAAGATAGGACCCTTATTTTGGCTCACCCTATATAATTCCATCCTCTTCATATGACGGGTTTTCGTCTTTACAATTAAACGTGTCTGTGAATTTTACACACCGGATTCTTGTTATTTTATTTTTTTTTTCGGGAAAAAATATTAAATTGGCTGGACTGTTTTTATCGTATCCAAGAAATATACCTCTGTCGGCTTTAATATTCAATTTACTCTTTTTCTCTATATATGCAAAGCAAGTTGAACCAAATATATGCATTCTGCTTAAATTTGTTTTTTTACCGCAGAAAGATTCATATGGAGTTTTAGATAGTGTTTTGTTAAAACACCTGTTGCGTATATAGACTGCCGCCATAAGTGCATACGTCCAGAGGTTTTTAGGGAGTTTTGATTCAATGAGTAGGCATCTTGCCATTTCAAAAAGTGTCCGCCACGCACGTTCAGCAGTCCCGTTTTGGTGTGGCGATCTAGGAGCTGATGTTTCATGCCTGATATGATGGTTAATTAGTAAAAGTTCAAAGTCTTTATTGGTAAATTCCGTACCGTTGTCAGAGCGAATACACTTGATTTCACCGTAGGGGGCCATGTCGGCTAGATATTTCTTAGTTGCTAGTAGGGCATCAGATTTGTTCTTTAAAAAGTAAACCATTATTAAACCTGAATGGTCATCTACGAAATTCAACACATATCTATAATGTTCTCTGGCCATCGGTTCTACGGGACCGTTCAAGTCACAATGCACCATTGATAGGATTTTTTTTTTGGCCTTTTTGTCTGGTATCTTGTTTTGATAATTCGTCATTTTCCCTTGCGTACAGATGTCGCAGTTGAAGGTTTTTGATGTTTGTATTCGCATTCTATCAACTACAGTCGGCAACTTTTTGATATCAGGAATATTGCAGTGTCCAAGAATTTTATGCCATGTCTGTAGATCATGGCAGGCGGTTTTTGATGGGACTACGCTATTTAAATAATATAGTCTCCCATTTTCTTTAATGTCGAATACAGTTCCATTCGGGTATACCAGTTTTGATTTATTGGGGCTAAAGTTTATATTTGCACTTTGTTTTGTGGCAGCTTGTACAGAAAATACATTTTGCTTAAATTTTGGGATTAGAAGAGCGTTTTCTAGAATACAGAAACACAATTCACCTTTATTGTTCTTTAGTGAGATTTTCACATTGCCTCTTTTCAAAACGATATCATTGACTCGACTCCCGTCAGCTAGTTCTACAAAATGATTTTGTGGCTTAAAGTTGGGATCAAAATTTATAAAATCAGATTCCTTTGTAATCACATGTGCCGTGGCCCCACAATCGACAAGAAAATTATTATTGCTTGTTGACGCATCAAATGTACACGAAAATAAAAATGTATGTTCGCTAACAGAGCTCTCTACATTTTTAATGTAGTCGCCATTTTGAGTCCTGTATCTACATTGGAAACTCTTGTGATTAGGTCAGTTCAGTGTATAAAGAAATAATTTTGGGCTTTCCTTTCGATAAATAATGCTCTCTCAATATGTTTAATGCTTTGCAGCCGTCGTCCAGGGCTTCTCTCATTACCAGTGATAGACTTCGGTCATCTAAACACTGTATTAATTCCGCAAAGACAGTTGCGTTCTTTTCAATGAAGTCGGGGTCGTTTCTGTTTTCAGGTTGTGTTTGTAGTACTTTGTGTAGCTTTTGGATTCGTAGATATCCCAGAAATTTAACTTGCCACAATTCGAATTTTGACTCGGATCCATCGAAATAAAGACGCACGCTGGGCGCATAACCTCTAGAAGTGTAAGCCATTTTGAGTTTCAGAACAGTTTCAGATGGTTCGCTGTTACACACAAGTCCTGGGAAGTGACTTGATTGTAGTAGACAGTTCCACAGAACAAAATATTCTTACCGTGTCGAAACCCGGGAAAGAACATGTGAAATTGCTCCAGAAAAGGTTTAATATTTATGAAGCAATTCTGGTTTCTGATTGGTTTGTAGCAGAACGTGAATTAATTTGATTCGTCAGTTCTTAGCAGCATCGTTTATAAATAGAATCGTCTGACTGTGTGGGATCATACCCCATTATCTACCTATAATATTGCAACACCTAAGCTCAAGGAAAACCTTAGAGGCTATCGTTATGAGACAATTGAGGACCTTCCAGAAGTTGTTGGAACAGTACAACAAGTGCATTGCAGCTGGAGGAGATTACTTTGCAGGAGACTAGAGTTTCATATGTGTACTATCGATACGAAAAAAGTCTGGAAACTTATTGAAAGCACCTCGTAAATCAACGGGCTATAACTTTTCTTCGTTCTTAACGGCTAAAAAGTCGAGGTTTGTTCTATTTTTATCAAGCATTTGAACACATCACTAAATCTGACATTGTTGTTGTTTTCTTTTTCTCTTTATTTTTTAATTCAATTTTTTTTTTCCCAGCTTGTTGTGCGTTTGACTCTGTGACCTGCAAAAATGTCAAGGAGATCTATGAGTATTTCTACATTGAAAAAAATGGGAATCCATCGGTGCACAACATGTGCTTCTACAATTTCTTCATCGTGTTTTATACTCTATGCGATTGCAAAAGTAAAAGTAAGTTGAAACGTTTCATTTTTATGCAACACTAGCACCATTAACCCGGCATTGCCCAGGTGGATAAACATTGCTAGCCGGAAGCTTTCTTAGAAAAAAATGATATTTGTACAATTTAATCAAAATTTAATCAAGACATAAAATTTGTACAATTTAATCAAAATTTAATCAAGACATAAAAAAATGAAAATACTGAAAAAAATAAGCTTATATTGTATGTACTCCTTTAAACAAAAAAATGATTAACAAAGGAAAAAATGAAAAAAGGATAAAAACAGGACAGAGAAACTCTGTAAAATAAGTGAAAAAAAAACCTAAAATATTTACGTAGGTATTTTTTCTGTCTATGTTTCAAATTAATCTCGTCAAATTTTGACAAACTTTAAACAGTGATGGTATTTACGTAGGTATTTTTTCTGTCTATGTTTCAAATTAATCTCGTCAAATTTTGACAAACTTTAAACAGTGATGGTATCATTTCCCTTGGTGTGCAAAATAGACAAGATGGCAGGATACGATCGATCTCATTAAATTTTGATTTTCCTCTGTAAAAAAAAAACATAACTACTTAATCAAATTAAGTGAAAGGTTTTTTCAGAGAACTTCGTTCCATAACGAGTAAAGTACAATATTTCATTTCAATATTTAGCATTTTTTTTTTTTTTTTTTTATTACATTTTCACCCCAAACAAGGCAAATTGCCACTTTGGTGTAGGGGGCTACTATCAGGGGCAACAACTACTGGGGTACTATGTAGGGATTTGGGCAGCAAGGTGTCGGTTCACGTTACACTTGAACTTCTGCATGTCAGTACTGTTGGGGAAGCAGGGACCTGGAATGGAGTTCCAGAGTATAGCGGTTCTGGGGAAGAAACTATTGGAGTAAAAAGATCTTTTACATCTAGGGATCTCTACAGTGTGGGGGTGGGATTTAGCAGCCTGTCGGGTTTGTCGAGGGTGCTCACGTCGTGGGGGCACAAGTGATTGCAGTTCGTCAGAGCATTCACCACTAAAATACTTGTAGAAAAGGCAGAGGGATGCAACATTTCGTCGATGGGACAGAGGCTGAAGCTTAGATGCCAGTTCAGGGCCTATCAGGTTTGCGACTCTCTTTTGAACCTTGTCAAGGAGCGAGAGACTAGTAGTAGTCAGTCTTTGAACTCTCTTCAGATGCTAGATATCTTGTATTCGATTATGGGGAAGAAGCCTGAGCACTATCTCTAACAGTGGTTTGATGGGGTAGACATAAAGTGATCTTTGCTTTGTTGTCAGCCTGAATGCAATATTTAGATGGCTTGTTTAAAGTCAATCAGAAAGCCAAACTCTTTTGTCTTGTTCAAGTCCTAGAGCAATGCAGTGTCATTATTGAAAATAAGAACTGAGTCAGTTGGAATGATACAATGTTTGGATTGAGAAATGCTAGCAGTAGATGTGAGCTGAACAATGATTGCTTACTTTAGTAAAACTTCCATTGATTTTGAGACAATGGTGAGGCTAACTGATCTGTATGCATTGGATTTTTATTGTTACCGTTTTTCAAGATAGGACAGATTGTGACCTACCAACAATCAGCAGGAACTATTTCCAGGCACATTAAAGGCTGGACTTTACAATGATTCGTTTTTTTTTTTATTTTCCATGTTAGTAGTCACCAGTGCACCTCCAACCAGATCCCCATCATGTGGTATGAGCATATTTAAGTCAGCCAAAGCCTCTCCAGTTTCGCCATTCATTACTGGAGGAGAAAATGCCAAGCAGTGTGAGTTCCCGTGGACAGCATTTTATCACGTGGGCTTCTACCGATGTGCCGCAGTCCTTTTTGATAGCAGACATGTCCTCACAGTGGCCCATTGCGCGTAAGTTTCTTTTGCATATCATTGAAACTCATATTTGTTAGTTTCTGTTGACAAAGTTAAACTTGCTAAGATGTGTAAAATATTGAATAGCCTTATACCACACACGGTTGATGGAATTAAAATGAATGAGGTGAAGGGGTATCCATCTCCATTATAAATAAATGTTTGGGGGTGGATAGAAGATCCATCTGCCTTCATTGATGAAATAAGTAGATGAATCTATCTTACACCTGGTTCACCGGGTATATTTGCCAGATAGATTTAAAACTCATTTCATGAGTCCAGACTGGACAACAATTTTTTACTTTTTGAATGTTGTCTAGATTTCTAGAATTGATTTAAGGTATTTTTGCACTGATGAATCCGGAAATGGCATCTGTTTCTCTTCATCAGGTCAGATTTTTATACTAAGTTAATTTTATACTAAGTTAATTTTAAAAAAATCAGACTACATTTTTGTGGTATTATCAGGAATGCTCTCATTCAATTGCATCAATACATTATACAAATAAAAATACATGCTGTTAAATTTAAATGTACAGGGTGGAATGATAAAATTGTCACCCCAGAAAAAAAACATGATTCCATTTCCACCGGTTTTCTTTTTTTTTTTGTTGCAGATCATCTACTAGTTGTGTACACATCCCAAGAGCGATAGGAACCTTCTCTCATGTCTGAAAGTAACACAATGTTCAACAAGCGAGATCGGAGATGTGCCGGTGTACAACTCATGCTCTCTACTGATCCAAGTTATAACAACAGGACCATTGCCAGCGCCCTCAAAATGCAAATCCAAACAGTTCAAAGCATCAGATAACCCACGGTCATGATCTTTGGTGTGATTTCAAGTGAGGGGCACATTATGCATCTTCAAAGTCAGCTTGAAAGTCAACACCAAAGTGTACCTGGATATGCTGAAGAGTGTGCAATCAGGTGGTCGCTAGCAGACCTTGGTTTGGCTTCAGTACGACTTACTGAACCCCTCCTCTTCTGACCTGAACCTGCTGGACTACTTCGTTTGGTCATATGTTGAAGAACATCACCAACATGACCTCTCATAACACCAAAGCCAGCCTGATTGCTGCCATTCACTGGCTTTTGTGCAAAGGGCATGCTCCCAGTTCCGGACCTGTATCAAGGTAGTGATTGAGGCTGAAGGCGGCCATATTGAGTAGATGTCAGCTCTACTACATAATCAAGTTACCTGAATTGATTTTTTTCACTAAAAGTTTAAAAATAAAGTTGTAGTGTTTTCATTGAGGCGACAAATTTATTGTTCCACCCTTTATTTCTTTCTTTTTAGAAAACTTGCAGAGAAAGATCAGATGACTATAGGTTTAGGGAGCATTGACATAGAACACCTTGCCCGCACGGTTGGAGTTGAGAAGGTAATCATACATCCTAAATCTGGATCCAACCAATTTGGCCTGTGTAAGTTTCAAAAAGAATTGCTTTATTTTATTCATCTTGCGTTATTCTTTATTTTGAATTAAAATTTAAGAACACACACATACACTAGTAATGGGACGATTTCAATATTTTTCCTGATTCCAATACAATTACCGATTCTGTTCTCAATTCTGATACAATTACTGATTCCAATTCCGATTTTTTAAAAATATTGATATATTTAGCTATGGAGTTGTATTAACTTTTGGCTAACCATAATAACACACACATATATATATATATATATATATATATATATATATATATTTTTGCAAACATAAAAATACCCCTGTGGGGTGGGGGTTCTATAGATTTTGATTTTATTGGTAGTTTAAAATTAACCAATATTTATCATTTTATCTTTAGTACCAAAGTAAAAAGAAAACTAAATTTTAGACAAGAGCAAAACAAAAAATAAACAATTAAAAGAATCGTTTTTGGCATCGGAAAATAGGCACAAATTTCTTCAATTTCGATATCCCAAAATATTCTGATGTTTTTGATCTTGATAAATTGTCCCAACACTAACATATACTTTCAATTTTTTAATGGCTTTTTTTTTTTTTTATAGCGAATAAAAACTCATGTGCATAAAACAATTTTTTTATTGATTAGAAAAGCAGATAATTGTTTCGGTTAGTACTAATATATATAAAGTTCATTAAATATGTGTTAAAATTTTAATTTGCACAAGACATATACATGTGTGTGTCTCTATAGATATGTGCGCATATATAAATGTATGTGTGTAAAAATATGCGTGTAAAGACAGTGTCAGGTGACAATAAGCCTCTGATCTTACTTAAGGCTAGTTTTTAATGAAAACTTTTTTTCCTTAAGACATGCCTTAAGTAAGACCGAGGGCTTATTGTCGTCTGACGATGTTTATTTAGACTGAAAGAGTAGATTTATTGTAGTGACCAATGGTAATTTTGTTCACCTAAATTGAATAAAATAATATCCTGATCTTTTTATTGAGCCTCGTCGAAACTCAATGGGTTTTACTTTTGAATATTTTTAACCTGGAGTAAATATATCTTATCTAGTATTATATAAAACAAACTTTGTATGTGTGTGAGTTCGTTCCCTATGGACTCGAAAACGGCTGGATCGATTTTTATTAAGTTTCACACAAAGGTACTTTATGTGCCTGGCAGTGTTTTAGATAGGTTCTGTATCAGAAGGTCTTCAATAAGTATCGATAATCGAAATTAGAACAGGTGATTTTGATTAAAGTTAACACCTTACACAGCCTAACATGCATTTGAGAAGTTTTACGATATAAGCCGAAAGCATATAAAATCAGCAGTAGGTTCTTTGACAGGGGCGTGTTCGAAATGAATGTTTCTGTTTAAAGAACAATTGCACCATGATACTTAATTTTTTTATTTAAAACTTAAACCATTATCACCGCACAAGCAGCAAGCCAGGCATATAAAAACAGTAGTAGATTCTTTGATATGAATGTTTATGCTTAGAGTATAATTGAACAATGATTTGTAAACTTTAATTCAAGCTATCTAATACTAGCGGGGGGTACCCGGCGTTGCCGGGTGTTTGCAGGTGTGTGTGTTTTTGGTTAAATGAAAAGAAAAATTGTTGGTTGTTTTAAAAAAAAATGATGCGCAGTTGGAAAATAAAGTGTAAAAAAAAAAAAGTGCGACATTTAAACGGCAGTTGCCCGTTTTTGACAAGTTAATGACGTCAACTTTGAGTGCGGGACAGTGTTTTATTTACCGCAAGTCTGTTTGCTTCTTTTTTTTTATACAAAAAGTTTAATGCACATGCAGCGATCAAAAAATCTTGAATATTTATCTTTTGAAAGTCGGGCAAATTAAATAGACAGGCGACCCTGGTTGTTAAGTCGTAGATATTATCATTTAGGCGTGATATAAAACGTTTTAAGAAGTGAGTCGATCGATCGCTTCTCGGAAAAAAAGCCTTTCTTGGACATACACAAAAAGCGAATATGCAAACACACATTTTAGCTTTTATATTCATAGACTAGCGGGGGGGGTACACGGCGTTGCCCGGGTGTTTGAAGGCGTGTGTGGTCACCTGGGTGTTTATGTCGGAGGGGGGGGGTTAAAATAAAAATAAAATTTTGGTAGGTAGGTATGAAGGATCGAACCCGAACTCGAGGCAAAGTTGGAAATTAAAGTGTAAAAAAACAACGTGCAACGTTAACCACTGGGCCATCACGAAATACTAACGGAAACACGTTTGAATTTATTTAAGTATTTAGAATTGGCAAGTGCCCGTTTTAATGACTTAATGAGGTCAACTTAACTGCGGGGTAGTATTTTTATTTACTGTGGGAACACTTTTTTTATTTTTATTTGTTTCCCCAAGATGTTGGGGGAGGGGGAAAACCAGCTCCCCATAACAAGAGGTTTGTCCAAATTGAATAGCAATTGTCTGATATAAGGAGAAACTCCACATTGATCAAAACTGATTGCTTTTCGACATTTCTGACGATCGCGACCGACCGGAAAAATACCATCAGAATTAGTTCTACTTTTATTATACGAAAAAGCCTAATCCACATGCGGCGAGCGAAAAATGTTGAATATTTATCTTTTCAAAAGAGGAGCAAATTAAATAGACAGGCGACCCTCATTGTTAACTCGTAGATATTATCATTTAGATGTGATATAAAAAGTTTTAAAAAGTTAGTCGACCGATCGCTTCTCGGAAAGAAGCCTTTTTCGGACATACACAAAAAGCGAACATACATACATACACACATTTTCGCTTTTATATTTATAGATAAATCTCACCTGTCTATTTAAATATCTATGTATGTTTGTATGCCTGCTTAAAACTTTTGATTGAGGCGACGGATTTTCACGAGATCAGTATCGTTTTAAAGCTTGATCCTTCGGACAACAAATATTGAAAAATTGGCCAAAAACATTAATTCCTTCATCCTTAACTGGGCACTTTTCTACAGGGAGGGGTCGCTTTTTTCACCGATATTTCCGAAAGTCATACCCTCTTTTCGATTGCCTAGCCTTAATTTAAACATACGTCACTTCTGGTTTAGCCATGGGTGCAACAGCAAAGACGTCACGTTTTTTTTTTTTTCATGTTCTTTTCCTCCTTTGCGGTACAGGTTCGAACCTACCTGCCTACTACCACTTTTTTTTTTTTTTTTTTTTGCTCAACACATACCTCCAAACACCTGGGCAAACAAGCTAGTTATATATAAAAAAGAATTTTATAAAATCAACAGTAGATTCTTTACAGTGTAATGTAGGCTACAAATGTCGTAACCTTTGTACGTATCTTTTCAAACTCACAAATCTTTCTGTCAAACTCTATACAGAATTTTAAACAAAACCCCTTATTTAATCCATAGTGGTAACTTGCTCTCATTCTGTCAGCCAGGACTGGATATAAGTTTTTAATAAACTGCATTCGTATTCTTAGCATTGCTTGCAGTAAGAATTGAACCTTCAATCTCCAGGGAACTTTTACTTAGAACTGATTATTACTTAAGCACTTATATCCGTTACATTAAAGTGATAAAATGATGTAACAGAGTGTGGACGTCACTAGTAAAGAAAAAAAAAACTATAAAGAGAAGAAAGAGCATGTTAGAGATGTGGATGACGTTTGAGAGCACATTAAGAGACGTGTGTGACGTCACAGCGGCCACGAGAAGTCATGCGTGGCGGGAGAATGTGGAAACAAATGTTATTACAACAGGAAAAAGCGAGTTGAAGTTTATTCCTATTCTTTGTCTACTTTGCGACTGAGGCCTACAACGTGCTGGGTTACGTTACAGTAATAATCAGTTTTAAGTGACAGTCTTTTGGAGGTTGGAGGTTCTATCCTCAGTGCGGACAATACTAAAACTACAATTACGATTTACTTATGACTTCTACCCATTCATGGCTGACGTAGCAAGAACAAGCTACCACCGTGGATTAAATAAAGGATTTCAGTTGAAATTGCATAATGATTCCTGGATTTATATTACAATTCACAGAGATATGAAAAAGTTGTCAAAAAAACAAATAAATGTTATCAAAAGCAAGATAAGTTACTTTTCTACCTAACTGAATAAGTTTTTTGTTTTTATTTAATGTAAAATGTTTATTCGGTTAAAAAAAAAAACACGCCATGTTAAGAACTATGTATGAATAAGAAAAAATGACTGCGGCGTCTTTGAAGTTTTGACAAAGACTTAAAAACAAAGCAAAAAAAAAAAAAACCACCCAATAAATGCTACTGTGACATTTATTGAGTGGGTTTCTACCACTGTTTTCCTTTATTTTTAAATCTTCGTGAAAACTTCCAAGATGTAAAGAAATATTATGGCCATTTTTTTTTTGTTTGCATGTAGCTCTTTACACATGTTTTTCGAACCAAATAAACAGTTTACATTTAATAAAAACACTAAAAACTTATCCGGTTAGGTAGAACATAACTTATCTTGCCTTTGAAATCATTTATTTGTTATATATTTGTTTTTTGACGTCTATTTCGTACCTATATATTATTTAATTGGAATTCATTATTGAGATGAATATTATTTAATTATTATGGACTATTATCCTCATTTTTCTTAGATGTTATTTCACAAACATTTTGGCCAACAATTCCTCTGACCTTCGGAGTCTGTGGCGCAGTGGATAGAGATGTTAAATCTCTACGGTTCCAGGTGAGAATGGTCTAAAGATAGCGGTTTCAATTCTACTCAAAGCCGGCCAGAGGCTTACTTGGCCAAAACGTGATAAGACGACAACTATGCTGAGAATGCAGGAGATTCGGAGTTCCTATCCCGTCGTGGTTACCACCTGACGAAGGCCAGAGGAATAGTTGGCTGAAACGTGGTGAAATAACATCTAAGAAAGATGAGGATAATAGTCCACAATAAATAAATTATTCCGTACCTCTTTGGTTTGTAATACAAACCCTGATTCCCAAGTTCGACAGAAAGATTCCCAAGTACGACAAGATACCCCTGAAGAACATTGGAGGTTACATTGGCTGAAACGTTGTGAGAATAATATTCAAGATTATAACAGTTGTTTTTTTTTATTCATATTTATTTTTTAAAGATAATGACATCGCCATTTTAAAGCTGTCCGAAGAGATTGCATTCACGGACTGCATTCAACCAATTTGTCTCCCCGGAGAAGCCATCAACAATCTGGAAGCGTGCATAACAGCCGGATGGGGAAAAGATAGATGTAAGTATTTTCAGATTTTATTTATAATGTTCTTATAATAAATGTTATTTTTTATACTAATGGTTCACCACATATCAAGACTAAAAGCCACTCAAGGATAAGGATTAGTGAGATTTTCAGTTGAAGGATGGAACAGTAATATAAAAAGGTTGTGGACTATGGTTAATTCATAGGGCAACTTGACAGATATTTATTGATACTGGACTTGAAAACGACCATGTTGTAGTTTGCAAGGAAACATTCCTGTGGTAACATATTCCACAGGTAGGAAATTCTTGGAAGGAAACTTTGTTCATAGAAGTTCTGTTTGATTTTAAGTATAGAAAGTAAAGCGGTGGTAGAAGGTGAGGTATTGCTGAGAAGTTCCCACGGGGAGGACCAATGCTCGAAGCTAAATTGAGCAGCTACCATGGAAATACCGATGAGTAGAGAAAGATTAGAAATATTTCTTGTTTGAGAAATAAAGCTCCAGGGAAAAGAAGAGACAACCTCCCATGAGATTGTGAATTCGATTTTGTAATCTCTCGAGGCAAAGCTCGTCCCCAAATAGTAATGGACTAACTTGTTTCATCTTGTGACCACATCAGAGTCGAGTTTTATTTTGTTTATAAAACCATAGGTTATTTTTTGCCACAAATATATTTTAGTGGAAATATTTTTTGCTTTTATTTTCAGAAAAATTAAAGAGAGTAAAAAGGGAAACAATTCCAAATTTAATGACATTTAGACTTTTATTTTATTATTTTCAAAAAAAGTCATGATCTAACTTTTTCGAATAAAGTTATTGAAAAAAAAAACCTGCAAACATTATTCTAATTTGACTTTTGCATTTTACATCTAAATAATTGTTTTTTTTTCAACATCTTTTACATCTAAATAATTGTTTTTTTTTTCAACATCTTTTACATCTAAATAATTGTTTTTTTTTCAACATCTTTTACATCTAAATAATTGTTTTTTTTCAACATCTTTTACATCTAAATAATTGTTTTTTTTCAACATCTTTTACATCTAAATAATTGTTTTTTTTTCAACATCTTTTACATCTAAATAATTGTTTTTTTTTTCAACATCTTTTACATCTAAATAATTGTTCTTTTTCAACATCTTTTACATCTAAATAATTGTTTTTTTTCAACATCTTTTACATCTAAATAATTGTTTTTTTTTAACATCTTTTACATCTAAATAATTGTTTTTTTTTCAACATCTTTTACATCTAAATAATTGTTTTTTTTCAACATCTTTTACATCTAAATAATTGTGTTTTTTCAACATCTTTTACATCTAAATAATTGTTTTTTTTTACATCTTTTACATCTAAATAATTGTTTTTAACATCTTTTGTCTAAATAATTGTTTTTTTAAACATTTTTTATGTCTAAATAATTATGTTTTTAACATCTTTTACATCTAGATAATTGTCTTTTAATATCTTTTAAGTCTAAATAATTATGTTTTTTAACATCTTTTATGTCTAAAAAATTCTTTTTAACATCTTTTATCTCTAAATAATTGTTTTTTTAACGAAAGTTAAATATTTTGCAATATTCTGAGCTGAATGTTATATTTTATTTTTACATTTAAATGATTATTTAATAATTTTATTTGTGCATAATAAAAAAATATTTACTTTGAAAATATTTGTATTATCATTCATCACACTAATGTTCTCATCTTGAGTTTGATTTTCACGTTTTGGTCGATATAACCTCCGACCTTCTTCAAAGTTGAAGGTTCAATCCTCAGTGTGGACTACCAAAAAATACATTTGCGAATTACTTAGGACCTCTATCCAGTCATGGCTGACGGAACAAGAGCACACTACCCCCGTGGAGTAAATAAAGGGTTCCGCTCGAAATTCCGTCCAAATTCGACAGAAACATTCTGAGTTCGACAAAATACACCTGAAGATGGTCGGAGGTTATATTGACGGAAATGTTGTGAAAATCACACTCAAGATGAGAACAGTAGTCCGATGAATAATAATACAAATAACCAATCCTCATCTCAAAAATTCAGAAACGTTGAAAATAATTATTTTGAAATAGAGAATGTTACATTTTATTTGTAAATTAAAAAAAAAAATTTTGAACTATTATTGCTCATGTAAAAAATTCAATAAATATTTCTGTAAGAAATGTCTTTTTTGTTCTCTTAACTTGTTTTGAATTATAAAATTTTTGTTTGAAAAGTCGCTAAATTTTGAATTGCCTCCTCATTTCTCCAATATAATTCATCAAAAAAAATACTTCCAGTTTGCTGAAGTGCACTTGTACCGTTTCTTTTTGTAAACGTTAACATTTAGAGGGTGTGTCTCCTCCTCCCCTAGATTAAAATTAATGTTATACATGTTTCTTATACCCACCATGGGATGGACATTTTACTAGTGCATATACAAGGTGAGTCACGGGAAACGGATGTTTTTAAAAAAAAAAAAGAACGCTCCTTGAGTAAGGGATAGGGAGTGAGTAAGGTAGTTTTTTAAACCTGCTAAAATTTTTGTTGAAATATTCGCAGAGTTTTGTTTCTCCTAAAAACATCCATTTCCTGTGACTTGCCCTGTACTTGAATAATATGGCTTTCTAAAAATGTATATAATATATAAATAAAAAATATATAGATAAAAAAAAGTATACATAATATATAAATAACAAGCCATTTTATAAATATATATCTATATTAGCAGAGGGCAAATTACAGAGGTTTTTACAGAAGGTGAGCATGCCCATTTTGGATGAACGTCAATGTCAACGCTATGTTAAAGGCTATCGAGCAGGTCAGTTATGTGCTGGACATTTACAAGGTGGACAAGATTCCTGCCAGGTGAGTAATCAGAAAAGTTATTTTCTTGTGTACGTCAAACAAATAAACAATACAGAAAAAGTGCAACAACAGAAGGTGTACAGAGTCACTATTATTCTGCAGAACAGCAAGTGCAAAACCGTGTACGGACCAAGATCACAGTGTAGGGGGACCTTTGTGGCCTTCGGGCCAAGATCAAAGTGTAATATCTGTTCCAGCAGATGCTGCAATCAAAGACCATTAAATAAATAGAAAAGAGGCTTGCCTTTTTTCTGTTGTTCTTGGCCTTCGGGCCAGGATCAACGCTCCGCGTGGAGATGGGCGCCAGGTTCGAGTCATCTGAACAATTCGGAGTTCTCTCTGACCTGGCGATTGGCCCGAAATGCACTTCCACTCAACAACATGCAATGCAGTTCCGGGTTTTTGGAGTCACCTGATTGTCCCCGTTGTAGGACAACGGCCGTGGAAACTACGGATCACGCTTTCTTCGATTGCCGCGAACTCCGCCAGTACTGGTCGTATGTCAGTGGAGTGACGGCTCGCATCGATCCTGAGCATCCTCGCCCAATTACTGTATCCAATGTTGTGGACAACGTGAGGCCGCCGTGGGACCGGGAAAGACAAATGGTCTACGTTACGATCCTGGCTGTGGCAAGAATGGTGATTTGGACGTCGCGTCTGCAAGGTTGCCGGGGGGGGGGTGTTGTCTTTTTCTGATCAAGATCTGATCGCTTTCTTTAAACACCAACTATGGGTGAAGATCAGATGTGATAGAAGAAGGCTGCATCGCGCTGCATTTGACAGAAGATGGATACATGTGGCAAGTCTGTGTGTACGAAGAGGAGCCAAATTTGAATACGTGTTCCCCGCCTAGGTGTGGAACGTGCAGTTCTGTAAAGTAAAATTAAACAAGTAGCCTCTCAGCTAGCTGAGTGTGTGTTCCATCCCTCCCCGATTAGGAAGCCTCCAAGATCCCCATCCCCTCTTACCTGCAATTTTTGTTTTCCCCCCTTCCTCTAAATTTTACCCATCTTGGAGAAAAAGAAATACAAACTAACCTCCACCCCTTACCCACAAAAATTTCTTTTCTTCATTCACCCCCATCTAGAGGGCATCCCCACCTAGAGACTGACCCGCAGAAGCGAGGTTCCTTTTACAAACCTAGTGGAACGGGCAGTCTATCAACTAGACGGGGTTGGGAGGGTCCTACTAATCACCTTTTGTTTTTTCTTCCCCCGCCCTCGACACAAATGAATTATTGTACCATTTTATTATCTTTTTTGTTTTTACACGTCAATAAAAATGTTTTAAAAATTGGGAGTTAAGTTGGACGTCTCCCAATATGAAAGGGTGAATGCGGTATTATGATGAAAGAAGATACTAGCTGGGAGAAACTTTTGACTTTGTTTAGTCCTGGAGTGACAAGGATGACCAACGACCCCCAAAATCCCCCCTTTTGAGTTGGCCATGTGCCTAAGTTTTTTGTTCATCGTTGATTTTGACTGTATTTTTTTAACATGAATAAAAGATTTAATATCTCAAAGTGTAGTATCTGTTCCGTCAGATACTGCAAGCAAAGATCATATGTGGGGGCAACCCCACATATAAGACCTTGGTCAATGTAGGAGCAACCCTTCATATCATTTGTCACTATCCAGCTCCCCTACTCCCCGGGGAGTTGGTCTCCATTTCCCCTTCACTCCTCACATTAAAAATCGGCCTTGTGCCTAATTTGCTCGGTGGGGGAGCAAATAAATACCCTGCAATCAAAAACCATTGCCCTTGTGGCAATCTTCTGGTCCATGTAGGAGCAACCAATATTTCAAAAAGCGATATTAGAAAAAAAAAAAAAAAAAAAAAAATCTGTTTAAATGCAAAAGCTTACTGAAATAAACGTTTTCAAAAATGTTAAAAATAAAAAAAATGAACTGTCCACTGTAAGGTGGGCGCGAATGCCAAAACTAATAGCTGAGACAACCCTTTAACTCATTCATACCATGACGTTGCCAATTTATGTACTTAACGTATCCGAGAAGGGAAGCGTAGATGCTAAAATCATTTAAAACAGAGATGATTTTCCATGATCAACCCCATCAGATTCTGCGGTTGTTAAGGTAGAAAAAAAATGAATATAGTGTCCTAAATTTCACATGTTATGCACGCAAGTCCCTGTCCTTTAAGACGGTACCAGAATCATTCTTATTTGCTTTAGATTTCAAAAGTTTTAGTGGGACATACAAACACACATACATGCATATAAATTCACACTAACAGACATCTCTCCTTTATATAATAAATTGTGTAGGGATGGGAACTGTAAATCTATATACTAAGTGTGTTATATTATTAATAGGGCGATGACAATTATTTTGACTTTCAAGTATATATCAGTTAATATCTTATGTTTTTAGATAGAGTGATGTGATTCTCGATTGGTTAACTGTCAGATATATATTCGAGAGTCAAAACAATAAGAATATTCTCTTGTCACAGCCCTAGTTATTAATCTTTTTTTGGATTGACTACAAGATTGTTTAAGAACAATATATTTTTATTATATTTACAGGGTGATTCAGGCGGTCCTTTGATGTGTCCTGTGAATGGTAAATGGGTATTGGCAGGACTGGTATCGTTTGGAAAATATTGTGCCTTACCTTATAGCCCAGGAGTTTACACAGACGTCAGATACTATATGACATGGATTTTGGATAATATTAACTAGTAAAGATATCTTGTGGCCTGTCATTATGGATATTAAGTACCTATTGATTGCAGTTGTATACATATATTAGTAATCCCTAAAAGTACAACAGGCATACTCCATTGAAAGTATAATCTGTGTGTTAATAAAACTGTTTTGTTATGCTTGAAATTTTTTTGTCTTTTGACTGCAAATTTGTCAGCAACGTGTGCTAGTAATTCGTCTCGACAACAAATCTTGTTGCTTGTAACATAAACAATTGTGTTGTTAGTGGACACATTTGGTAGTAATAATTCCTTGTGGTAATAATAGTAGTTTTAAAAGCATTAGTGCCTCTCTCAATACAATATGGTGGTTTATTGTTTTAATGGTTAGTGCAAGGTTGACTACATGGGGCATACTATTCAGCGCTTGGAGATTAGAATTTCTCAACATGTCCCCCCCCCTTGATATGTAGGAAGAAAAAAAAAAAGGCCATCATTCGAGTGTGTACAAGCTCATAAGTTGGTCATCGGTGAACATTTAATGCAATGGAGGGTACATACGGATGAAACTTTCTCTATCTTACACAAAGCACAGTCGAAAATCTACTTGGTAATTATCAATGTGGTGTCTATTAATTTGCGTCAGAAGGAACATAGCAATAATTTGGAATTTATAGGCGTTCGATGAGATTGTTTCTTTTTCTCTTTTTCCCCCATACTATTTTATTTATCTTTATCTACCCTCAGTAGTAATTTATAGTTTTTTGACCACGTTTTTAAATGATGTTGCCCCTCTATTGTCAACATTTTGAAAGATGTCGACCGAAAGATGTCTTAATAGAGGTTTTTTTCTCTTTCACCCCTTCTTTATCTAATTTGTGTGTTTTTAAAGAATTGAGTTAAGGAGAAAAAAAAATATTTTGAAAGCGTATTCTAGTTTCTGTTCGTCATCACACTTTTTCTTTAATAATATATGCTGACAATATAAGAAAAAAAAAAACCCTCAACAATTAATAATAATGACACTGCACCCAGTATTATTCAAATGTCTCATATATATAAATTCTGTCATTCCTTTTTAAAAAAAATGGAATGGCCCCATTGTCGAAGACAAGATTCAAACAAACAAGCACAAAAAAATGTTAAGGCGGAAACAAGGTAAAAATTTTCAAAATGCATTACAATGAAATTCTTTAGCGAACCGCCGAATTATTATTTAGATCTTCAGTAAAAAAAAAAAGTTATTTTTTACAAATTCGAAAAAATGGTCTTGACAATGAGTTAAAAAAAATTCAAGTTATACAATATATTTTATTTAATTGTTAGGTGAAAGTACAGAATAGTTAACAAAACACCCTTCCTTCTTCACGTTAAGAATGGGTTTCTAAATAATAAGTTATTATTTCATCATGGTAGCATAAGTGCACAAGTAACTTTTATTTGTTATATATTTTTTTTACCACTAAAAAAACAAATGCATTTTTGTTGTTTTTTTAACGCTTTTAGTACATGTATACTAAAAGCGTTAAAAACAACAATAGTATTGTTTGGAAATCAAATTTGAAAAACTTGATAATAATTTTTTTAAATTGACAAAGTCAGAATAAAAAATGAAACTTTTTTCTGCTTGAAAGCAGAAAAAACAGTTTTCTATTTTTAAGAGAATACAAATGTTATGATGGTTAGCGCATATCAATCCATTTCTCTTAAGCGATTTGAATTTCTATAAAATATAACATCTTAAAGAAATTTCCACACAATTAATAATTATCAAATATTTACATATTATACATGAAAATAATTCTGAAACTATTATCTATATGAAAATGTATGATATATACCGATTTATCTTATCAATTTTGAAATATTCTTTGTCAATTTTGCTTGGTCATAACTTTGCTTTCTGTGGTCGTAAAAAAAAAAAAAAAAAAAAACCAATAGAGATGGACTTCTATGCTTATATAGCATGTAAAATTTCAGCCATATCCAATCAAATCTGACCCAACCCATATGTATCCAAATGTAACGTATGAAATGTAAACATTGAAAAAACAGTTTCTCTTTTTGCAGTCATAATTTTTTACCGTTTTTTTCATTTTTAACTTGGAGCATAAAAACATTGAACGCATAAAAGCAAAATAAATTAGCATTATTGGAATGCTTATTCTATTCTCTTTTCATCAATGTAATTCTTTTAAAAATTGACCAACAAATAAAAAAGATATGACTTGTTGAAGTACATTAGGTATGTAATATTGCCGATGTCCACGAAAATACAGCATACACTTGTAATGCTATTATAACCTTTTTACGCGAATATTACACAAGTATAAATCGTGTAAATATAATTACACGCAATAGTTTACTAAAGATGATCATCCCATAAGAAAACTGAAAAAACTAATAGGGAATTACTTATAATGAATGTTTAAAAGAATATGCAAATTAGCTAGATCTTTTGCAGATAAATGCAATTCATTGACCCATATATAAAAAAGTTGTATTTTCTTTTTAAATAAATAAGGGTTTTTAATATGAACACCGAATTTATAAGAGTATAGATTATTCAAAGTCATCAGTATATCACAATTACAATGGAATTCAACACAGCAATGAAATCAACATTTCGAGAATCAAAATAAAGCCACTAAGATGCTTAACAGAAACAAAATAAAACAGGCCAATTTGAAACAGAAAAAAAATAAAAGATTAGGTTGTATTACTATTTTTGTTTTTTTCAATGTCTTTTGTATTCATTTAAAAAAAAAACAAAAAAAACCTTTTTCAATTCTTCATAAAAGCCTCAAACTTCTGATAAAAACATGTTTTATTGAAAAAAATAAAAAACAATTTTTAAAAACAATGGCAGATGAGAAGATTTCTGTTGACGAATGGAAATGTTTTATTTTCAGAGAAAATCATAAAGATAACGGAGTATCTCGAAGTTCACTGTCCTGAAAAATAAAACAGCAAAAATGTTATAAGTTGCATGAATGTTATCCATATTTAAAGAGTTATCAAAAACATTTGAATCCATTTCATGGACTGCTTTAATTTTCAAGCATCATCTACGACCATTTAAAAGAGGAATTTTATTAGTTTCAAATGACGACCATAAAGAGAGCTGTAGTTGCGTCTTTCGTTCTCTGCAATGTTCTATTATCCTGGCCTTTATATTTCCCTATATAATTCTTATCTCTTCTCTTTTAATGTATAAAAGGAACTGTGTGTGAGAGAGAGAGTGAGTGAGTGAGTGAGTTTGTTCCCTATGGACTCCAAAACGGTTGGGCCCATTTTTTTTTTTTTTTTTTTTTTTTAAATTTCACATGGAGTGTTCTTAGATAGGTTTTGTATTGGAATGTCTTTGATAATTATTGGTAATCGAAATAATCTGATGGAAGAAAGAACATGATTTTAACCAAAGTTAACGCCTTATACAGCCTAACATTACAAGTGCATTTGAAAAGTTTTATTACCACACAAGCCGAAAAGCCTGAAATTTAAAGTACAATTGCACCATTGATTGACTTTTTCATTTTAAACTTAAATTCAAGCCATTATCACCACACAAGCAGTAAGGTCAGGCATATAAAATAAACAGTAGGTGCTTGGATATGACAGGGGCATCTTCAAAATGAATGTTTCTGTTTAGAGCACAACTGAAGCATTTTAAACTTTAATTCAAACCATTATAAATAAAAATAATTTTATAAAATCAGCAGTAGCTACTCTACAGTATAATGTAGACTACAATGTATTATGGACTAAGTTGCTGTGGGGAGGCATGTGAAGCTTCCTCCTGGTGCATCATGATGATTCCCCCACTAGAGCAGACAATCGACTGGATTGAAAAATGGACAATTTTACTAATTTTGATGGCAATAAAAATATGGGAGTGTAAAACATCCCAGGCTAGCACATTAAAAAAAACAACAACATAATTCCAGGTTTTTTGAGTCATACAGACTCATTGAATTTTTTTTATTAATATTTAAATTTTCACCATTATTTTTTTTGCCATTAGTTTGCTGAGTAAGAATAAAACTAATAATTTTCTGAGACCACATCTTTTGAAAGCACTGGTAAAATTATTATCAGATAGTATTACCCACAATAAATGTTTTTTTTCTTTTACAGTTAAACCTCAGCTGACATGTTCAAACATTTCACTTAGTTTCATGCCCCGAAGATTCAATAGTCAGATGTTTTTTCAGTTATGGCTTGAATAAGAACTACAAACTTAAGTGTAATGTCTGAATTTGAGATTGAGTTTAAATCTCAAGAACTGCACCAGTTCATACATATTTTTAATTCATAACCTTTCAATACTTTATAAACATTTAAATAAATAACTTTTCACTCTATATATCTATAAAAGTGAACGTGTGTGTGTGTACATTTCCCTACGCAATAACTCTGTCAATTTTTAGTCTACAGACTCGAAATTTGATATACAGTGTACTGAGATTTGGGAAAATCTTTGTGATCGGTTTTCGACCAGAAATTTGGCTGTTAAGGGGTCGAAGTTCAACGATTTGCCCTTTGAGAACTCTACCAAACTCCCCCGACAATTTTGGGTCTAAAACCTTGAAATTTTAGATATAGGTTCCTTGGACATGGATCTAACTTAATATCTTGATTTGAGCCCAAAACAATAAATGTTAAGGGGTCATAATAGGGGTCAAAGTTAAAAAAATTGTCCGATTTTTTTTTTACTCAACCAAACCCCAGGCAACGCCGGGCTGAAACGTTAGTACTTTATAAACATTTAAATAAATAACTTTTCAACACTTTATAAACATTTAAATAACTTTTCAATACTTCATAAACATTTAAATTAATAACTTTTCAATACTTTATAAAAATAAAAATGAATTTTTGCATTCTTATTGTAAACTTAAAAAAAATTTTTTCTTTCATATGCCTCATCTTTTGGTCAGTGAAGGAAAAATCCTTTCAAACTGAAGCAATTTTAATTTTTTCCCCCAATCCAGACTGGGAGAGCTGGCTTTTCCTCACATTAAAGCAACCCTTGTGGTAACTCTGCCCTTGTATGACAGCCCCCACCCCCACCCCCAATCATACAGGCTTTATTCAAATATAAACTCAGTCATACACACATACAACTCATGTACTTTCTTTTATTATCCACTGCCTGGTAGGGGGGGGGTAAGAGCGGCATAAAAAAAAAAAAGGAACTCAAGTGTCGTCAGCCAAAAACGGAACCGAAAGCAAAATTTGTAAGTAAAAAAAAGAAAAAATAATGCATGTAGGATGCAAACTTGCATAACTGAAATTAGTAACACCCTTATCGTTGTGCTCACGATTATGCAAATGCTATAACGTAGCAAATTTAGCTATTTAAAATGAAAGAAGGTATCGACAATTTGCACATGTGCAGTTTGCAAATCGCGTTGAAAGCAAGGTTTTTATTGCCCCTCCCCCTCTAACAAAACAATGTTTCTACATGAAATAATGTATGATTTTTTCCAATTCTTCAATATTTTTTGTTCGAGAGATCTATCTTTCTAATGATGCCTTGTTTGTGCGGGTACAATGTGGATGAGAAAAGTTTTCAGCATTCATACGAACACACACATATATTTGCGATTCATATAATAAATAGCCTAACCATATATATATATATATTCACAGGAAAATAGAATTTACACAAATATAGTTATTAAGCATAAATTGGCCTTACCGTGAGATGGATTTTATGGTATCAAGAGAGACAAGACATTTGTATTTTGGTAGTTCAAGTGGATCATCGGATGAAACTTGGGTGAGTAGATGTAGAGTTACAAGCGAGGAAATCTACAAATAAACAAAAAAGGTTGAAAAACAACTGAAACTTTGGAATTAGTTTTTACAAAAAAATAATGAATAGCCTTTGCATGTCTTTACATTTTTTACACTTTTGTTGCATTCTGCAAGACATTGCAAACCTTGTAGTGATACTTGGTACTTATGCAGTAAAGGTACCATGCTGAAATAATCACGTTATTATTTAGAAACTCATTCTTAACATTGGGAGGAGAGTGTTTTGCCACTATTCTGAACTTTCACCTAACAATTTACTAATAAAAAAAAATAAAAAAAAAATACCATAAAACTTGAAAATACCATAAAAAAAATAGCATGGTATCTTTTCTGCATAAGTACCCATTTCTTCATCCAACATTGATTGTAAATGGCTTTTGTAGTGAGATAGCTAGGTGAAACCCTAAAATTACCAGTGATTTACTCGTAATGTTTTGATCTGCTTAATTAAATGTATCTATCTATCTACTGTTTGATTTGGTTAAGTATATAAAAGTATATGCATCTATTTATCTATCTGCCTATAAATCTATCTATCTGTGTGGCTGTCTGGCAGACAGAATTCAGTTGGTTTCCCATGAACAATGAAGAAACATTGCTGATGCATTCATAGGGTCAGACGGGGTCAGCTGTACATCAATCATACCTGACGACCAGAGTGCACCGGAAGCTTAGTAGATAGATTACCATGTGACGTCACATGAGTTCCTGGTTTTCAAAATATTGGGGAGTTGAGCTTAGATCACTGGAGAGGGCAGACATATTAGCGAGTCTCCCCTTTGAGGAGATTCAAGAGGTTTCGAAATGGAGATGGAAAGTGCCACAGCCCTCTTAAGGTCTACGTGTACCCCTCTAAGTCGAACTTGGTGCAAACAAACGTTTCTTTATATTACACTTTTACAGAGTAATTTTGTTGTTGGTGATGTGGAGGAATGCTAGATATGATCAAAAAGTGCTCAAGACGAGACATTTAATAATATTGCGTTTATTAAATCAATCGCTAGATATCAAAACTTTAATGAATCCAAGTTTAGAAAAACAAGCCATTCAGTGTGCGGCGGGTCCCATAGAGGGTATTTGCTTGGTTGCATATCTCTGAACTATTATCAGACAATCAATGTTCAGAGAAAGATATCGAGTTGATGATGCAAATTTTAAGTGTAATTGCACCATAGCTTTATATAATTTTAGGTATTTATGCAGAAAAGGACCATTTTATCATTTGTATTTTTTTTGCAGGTTACGTGAACCATGAGAAAGTGCTGAACAAAACCTTTCTTTTTCTGTTTTACTGAAAACAATGGGCAATTTTTGAAATGCTAGCAAACAGTAAAAAATTAAGTAAAAAAAAAAAAGAAACATAATTATAACTGAAAATAATCATCCTATGAAAAAAAAAAGATTAAGTATTGTACAGTTTATGGACCGTG
Source organism: Euprymna scolopes (assembly GCF_053919585.1). NCBI lineage: Eukaryota > Metazoa > Mollusca > Cephalopoda > Sepiida > Sepiolidae > Euprymna > Euprymna scolopes. The sequence goes on along the minus strand of NC_136496.1, from coordinate 35,837,267 downwards.
TTGAAATAATATTTAGAAAGCCATTTAACCATGAGAGATGGGCTTTTTAACTATTCTGTACTTTCACTTAACAATTTAATAAACAACAGATACTATAAAAAAATTTAATAAACAGAATATACTACCAATTGTTGACTTCTGCTATTTCTTTGGCTAAGCGTTTCAGCACTTTCTGTCAATTTATGTAACCTACCTAGAATATGTTGATAATAACATGGTCTTTTATTTATTTGCGGACTGTTATCCTCATCTTTGTAGTTGTTGTTTCATCATGTTTCAGCCAACTCATCCTCCGGCCTTCTTCAGATGGTTAATCACAACGGGATAGGAATGCAGAGTCTTAAGTGTATCCTCAGTAATTACTGCCTTCAATAGTTGTTGTTGTTGTTTCACCAGGTTTTGGCCAACTAATCCTCTGGCCGGCTTTGGGTAGGATTGAAATCACTATCTTCAGACAATGCTCACCTGGAATCATGGAGATCCAACACCCCTATCCACCGTGCCATGGGCCTCGAAGGGCAATCAAGGTTGGATTTTTTGCTCTTATAAATCCAAGTTTTCATTCTTAGCTGGTTTTCCATCACCAGGTCCTGATAGATAGAAAGTGGCTAACATAGGTCTTAATAATTGATACAATTTTATTTTTCATGGAAACTGCTCGAGACAAGGCATGAAGCTACTTAATGTAAGGAGCTAACAAGAACAAAAGCTGATTATTGCAAAGACAATTGACCTTAGTATTGATAAGATCAAGGCTGCGGATAGAAGGAAAACTGTCAACAGAAAGAAAGTTTCACAACCTCGCAGTCCTTGGAAAGAAGCTATTAGAATATGAAGCTGTATTACAATGAGGTATTAAAACAGTGAATTGATGGAGACCTCAAGACGGAGTCAAACAAGCTGGAACAAAGGAAGTAGAGAATAGATCAGACAATTCTGAGGAACACATGCCATAATAGTATTTGTAGAAAAGACTGAGACTAGCAACATCACCTCTGTGTGAGAGGTTGCAGTGAAGGAGAAAGTTTGTGGGGCCAATCAAATTACAGATAGGTTTCTGCAATTTGTCAAGAACCTTTAAATGGGACACGGATTCATCAACTCAAATATGATAACAGTACTCCATATATGGTTTGATAGTAGATTTATAGAAATAGAGAATAACTTTGGGTGTGAGAAAGATAGAGATACCTGACTTTACGAGAAGTATGTTCAAAATGGTGTTGCGTCCTATTTATTACTTATTTATTTGGTTGTTTACTTTGCTAATCGTTCTCTTTTACGGTTACTTTCACTTTAGGGTATTTTTAAAGTCTGTGTGTTCTTACATATATGTTCTTCTTATATGGGTGTGTGTGTGTGTGTTCTATTCTTATACAGTTTCTTGCCTTGAAGGGTCTCGACGTGTATGCGCAAATAATGTCATGCGTACATACCTGTTTGCCTTATCCAACGGATGATATCTTCTGGTCGCTGGTCTCCATCTCATAGGGAGTGGTCACTGCTGCAGACAGACGCATTGATAACACAAGATGGTTTGGTTTGGTTTGGTTTTACGGCATATCAACCGAATTCAGTTTTTTTTTTTTTAAGAACCTTTTACAGTAAAACACTTTCTTTTGGATTGTGGCGATCTCGCGCATATCCGGCAAAATTATTACCATGTCAACAATATGAAAGAACTATTTAAAAAAATAAACTCCAACAAAATACTAACATTTCTGAAAAAAGTAAATCTATATAAAAGAATATAACTTTAATTCAATCAAACTTTACACCCCACCCCCAAAAAAGGAAGGAAGCACATCACCTAATGATACAAAAAGTCTGATTTGACTCACTGATTAAATTAAAATAACACAAGATGGATTTGAAGCTTTGATTCTTTTATTTAAGGTAAGCCTATCATGTCAAAACCTGGTTGCCGCGGAGAGACCCTAATCTCCTGTCTGTTCCATCTGCAGGCCAAAACCAACTCTTAGCCCATGTGTCCGTCAACCGGAAGCGTACGACCACAATTCCCGTTACCCCTAATTTCCGGTGCATCTAACCTAGGTAATTAAAGGTGACTGAGTTTGATGGATGTCAAATCTAACCTTCTCTGACCCTGCTAAATCGACGATGGGAAACCCAAAATGCTTATATAACTTCTATTTCTACAAACTACCTATATAGCATTTAAGCTGGGATTCCCAATATTACAAGTAGAAAAAGCAATGGATTTAATATATGGACTCCAAGAAAGATACGATAAGAAAGAAAGACCAAGAAGTTTTAGAGTCAATTTCTTATCGAAAGCAGCACCCCCCCCAAAAAAAAAACAAAACAAAAAAAAAACAAAGAAATAAATGAAAAAAAAAAAACTAAAAAAAAACTGAGCATCTCTAAGCATAATCTTTTCGCTAGAAACAAAGTGTAGTATCTTTTCTGATATACATTTTATCTCTTTTTCTGTCCTCTGTCAGTGAAAGAGAAATCCTAGATCAAAACAATTTTTATTTTTATCTTACTTCAAAGTGTCTCCTTTTGGGGAGCTGGATTTTCCTCATATTAAGAAAAAACGATTTTGTATCTAACTCTGAACTCGTGGGGAAGCAATTAAATAGGGATTTCCACACAACGCTGTATAAAATAGCTAGTGATTAAATAAAATATTGACATAAAATGAAAATCATTATTTTTATGGCAAAACAAAAAGCTCGAAGATAAAAAGTACCTGCATAAACAAGTTTGCTGATGAAGCAACTCTTCCTTCGACGATGGAGTAAAATATGGCCAACAGCCGATCCATTGTGAAGATTTTGGGGCCCAAAAGATGGTTGCTTTTCTGGAAAAAGTGAAGAGGGGATTTTATGAAATTGACTTATGAAAATAAAAAAGCATACAAAAATATGTATCCAAAGATACATAGTAGTTTTCTAAATAAAAAATTAAAATAAATTTTTATTTTAAAGCAAAATTAATCCCCCCAGATTGATGAATATATTAGCAAGTTTTAATATTATAAAAGAAAAAAAGAAAAAAAATGTTTAAATCTTATTAACAGAAAAAATGTTTAAATCTTATAAAAAAGAAAAAGAAAAAATGTTTAAATTTTAGAAAAAAGAAAAAGAAAAAAATGTTTAAATTTTAGAAAAAAGAAAAAGAAAAAAATGTTTAAATTTTAGAAAAAAGAAAAAATGTTTAAATTTTATAAATGAAAAAAATGTTTAAATTTTATAAAAGAGAAAAAGAAAAATGTTTAAATCTTATTAACAGAAAAAAATGTTTAAATCTTATAAAAAAGAAAAAATGTTTAAATCTTATAAAAAGAAAAAATGTTTAAATCTTATAAAAAGAAAAAGAAAAAAAATGTTTAAATTTTATAAAAGAGAAAAAGAAAAAATGTTTAAATTTTAGAAAAAAGAAAGAAAAAAATGTTTAAATTTTAGAAAGGAAAAAAATGTTTAAATCTTATAAAAAAAAGAAAAAATGTTTAAATCTTATAAAAAAGAAAAATGCTTAAATTTTATAAAAGAGGAAAGAAAAAATTTTAGAAAAGAAAAAGTTTTAAAATTTTATAGAAGAAAAAATATTGTAATTTTATATAAAAAGAAAAAAATACTTACACGCTCATTTTTTTTCTTAATCGACCCCTTAATTTTATCACAGCGCTAAAAGGATAAAAAGATTTATATAAAATTTTATATATATATACACACACACAATTATATAATCAGATTAAGTATTTTAAAAAATAAATTGTAGTGAAATACGTCAGTCTATAGCAAATAACACAATTCAACTGAAAGTTAGCTAGTCAGAATCCAACTTTGATTAGTCAGCTTAAATGCTATTTAGATCCAACTTATAAAATTCAACCAACATTATTCTATATATAGACCGTAGATATGTATATTTTTAATATGATTTTTAAGCGATAGAAGATAAAAACAGAGCTGTGAAATCAATTATTCAAAGGACAATGCTGACTTACAAAAATTTTCAACGTGTTTATATTCTAGCTCTACTCCAAACAATGAATTTGACCAATCAATACACAAACAAATAATCTGTGCAAATGTATTTCCAATTTCACACATAAAAATCACATGTAAAACAAATGCTTAACTATCAACACCCAAGCTCAAACTCCATAAGCAACGAATGTGTCTTGACTTTGACTCCACATTGCACAAACATATCACGCACACACAATCATATATATATATATATATATATATATATATATATATATATAATTCAAGGAAATTTTAAAATAATTTCAGGTTACAGATTTCACAATACTGTAAATTTAAGTCCATATAAATATTAGTATCAATATTTATAATCCTAACCACATGAAAAAGCTCAATATATAAGATAGAGCAATAGTATAAACCAGTCTGGGTGCCCAGCATTGCCTGGGTGTTTGGAGGTGTGTATTGAGGGGGAAAAAAAAGTTGTAGTAAGTAGGCAGGCTTGAACCTGTGACATGAAGGTGGAAAAAAAAAAGTGGAGATGTGTGCAAGGGCGTTGGTTGAGCAAAAATAAAAAATAAAAATTGCGAGCGCAAAAAAAAAAAAAAAAAAAGGGTAGTAAGCAGGTTCGACCCCGTAATGTGCCAGAGGAAAAAGAGGTGGAAAAAAAAAAAAAAAAAAAAAAGCTCTTATCAATGAGGCTACTGTGATTGTGATGTCACAGGCGGTCAAAATAACATCTTTTATGCGACGTTGAGGGTTGAATGACTTGCAAAAAATGTCAGCGAAAAAAAAAAACAAAAAACCACCCTCCCTGAGGAAAAGTGCCCAGTTGAGAGTGGAGGAATTAATGTTTTTGGTCAATTTTTCGATATTTGTCGTCCGAAGGGTCGAGCTTCAAAATGATACCGATCTCGTGAAAATCCGTCGACTCTGTTGAAAGTTTTAGGCAGACATACATACATACATTTAAACGGACAGGTGAGATTTATATTATAGATAAAAATTTAGAATTAAATTTGGTAAATTAAAAATTTACAAAATTATGATTCAACAAGGAATACAATGATTTAAAGTTTTTTTCTTTGTAAAATAATAAATTTGTCGTAAATTTTTAATTTATTGAATTTAATTCCAAATTTATACATGCATATATATATATATATATATATATATATATATATATATATATATATATATATATATATATATAAATCATATGCAAACAACTGACTTATAATCTTTTTACCTTTGAAAAGAATCGTCTATCTGATTTAGCTGGGTTGTAGGATGCCAGGTAGCTAGCGATCAGTAGATATTTGGAGTAAAATGGTAATTCGAGATAGCAGCGACCTAAGCAAAGAGAGGGAGAGAAAATGAAATACAATAGAAAATAAATAAAAACAAAAAAAACTAAAATGCTATACAAATGTATAAATTTTAATCTAGTTGCCAAATTAGCCCAGTCTACCCTAGTATTCTGTCAAGTTATTTATGCCTGTTCGGGAAAAATTTTCAATTTTCATTCAGAAAATATTTTTCTTGTCATAACAGTCTACACTAATATTTTCTCAATGGAAAGAGGAAAAAAATTTATGTTGATCTGAATAACAGATTTAAAACTTTCATTTGGAGTTCTTGTTTTCTTTTTTTTTTGAGGATGAAGGGTGAGTGTCAAGATAGGCGGTCCTGGATATGACCTTAAACTATATCTGATAGTGAGGCCCCAGCTTGCGAGTTTTGGGGAGTATGAAGCCCCCTTCCCCTTTTTTTTTTTACATAGGGGATCACCACTTATCAAGGCCCGGAAGCCACTCGGGGATAAGGGTTATTGGGTGTACAATAATCAATGGGATAATATCGTAGCAATAGTTGGTATTGGAGAGTTGATAAAGTGTCTTACTTAAGGGGGCGATTAATCAGGAATTTGTTTATGTTGGACTTGAAGACATCCAAGTTGTAGTCAGGTAGGAAACAGGCAAACGGAAGAGAATTCCACACGCGTGCACTTCTCAGAAAGAAGTTTTGCTCATGGAATCTACGTTTTGATTTAGGCACAGATAAAGAGGGGGGGGAATTACTGACAGTGGTTTTAGCTAGATGTGTGTTTATCATGAAAGATTGGCGAGGGGAGACCAGAGATTGGAGCTCAGACGAGCACTTGCCATGGAAATAACGATAAAACAAAGACAGGCTCGCAACGTCTCTTCTGTGGGAGAGAGGTTACAGGGAAGAGAAAAGGGCATCCCCCACTAAGACACAAAGTCTATTTTGTACTTTGTCAAGGAAGAATAGGCTGTTTTTAGAAGCTCCAGCCCAGATGTGGCAGCAGTACTCCATCTTTGGACGTACTTGGCTTTTATACAGATAGAGAATTGCATCAGTAGTGAGATATCTTCTGGAGCGGTAGAAGGATCCCACCATTTTCCCAGCGGCCCGGGAAACAGACTTGATATACGTTTTCCATTTCAGATCAGGAATAAAGGTCAAACCCAGGAGCTTGTCAAAACATGAAGCCTCCCCAAGACGAGAGCCATCCATTTCAATTGATGCTAGATGAGGAACAGAGCATTGATGATGTAAAGATAAGAGCTTGGTTTTAGATGCATTAAAAGTAACCAGCCACCTCTTCCCCCACTGTACCATGCACTCAAGATCAGAGGAGAAGGAATCAGAGAGAGCTTTGTCATTTACGGCCTTTGATGTCAATGAATGATTTAAGTATGTGCTTTAGGAGATCATTGATATAGATCAGGAAGAGAGTTGGGCCCAGGATGGACCCCTGGGGGACTCCAGCATTAATATTGTGGGCGTCTGATTGCTGCCCATCAACCACTACTCTTATGAGCCTATCAGAGAGAAATTATTTAATTATTGAGAAAACATTTCCAGTTATACTGTAGCTGGAAATCTTGTGAAGTAGGCCCTTATGCCATACCTTATCGAAGGTCTTTATATGTGAAGAGTAATTGCCCTAGAAATGAAGCCTTTGTCCAGATATTCACTAATCGTATGGGATATAACTGTTAGCACATCAGCTGTAGATCTAGCAGAACGGAAACCATATTGCATGTCACTAAGAAGGTTATTTCTACTAAGGTGGTTGACTACTTCATTATTTAATATGGATTCCAGTAACTTATTCATGACACACAAGAGACTTATTGGTCTGTACTGAGAGGGAGATGACTTATCACCTGAGTTCTTAAATACAGGGCATACTGACGAGGTTTTCTAGGGTGTTGGAAAGCACTTCTCCTTAAGGCAATGCTTAAACAGTTTTGTAAGTATGGGGGCAAGTTCTGGTGGAAGCTTTTTCATCACTATGGCAGGAAGTCATTCTTTGATAAAATGTCTCATAATATTTGATTTTCTTAAATAAAAAACTACTTGATCGATTTATGTGATTTTTGGAATATGACATCTTCATGGAGTGACAAGTATGTACATTATAAAGATTTTTTTCCGATTTTGGTTGTAAAAAATTTTTTTTTGCTCCTTATACAGACATGCACCAAATATTTTTCTTCAAAATCACTGGATTCAGCATTAAACAACCTGAAAAGGGTTGATATGCCGTAAAACAAAAACAACTAACCAAGATAGGCCAGCTTACTATTTTACTAATAGAAAAAGGAAGACAATTTATGCCCATCAATAATAAAGATTCCGAATTTTAATATATATATATATATATACACACACACACACACACACACACACACACACACACACACACACAGGGTAGGCCATAATTCACGCATCAAAGAATTAAGTGATATGAAACTGTAAAATCTGCGGGGAAAAATATATTTTCTTTTCTTTGGCTATAAGATACATCTTCTTTTATGATTGTAACAGCGTGTACAACATGTTTTTCAGTTTATTGGTTAAGTTTGGTTTTAATAAATAACTATTATTTCAAATCCTTTGGTGTGCGACTTATGGCCTACGCTGTATTTAAAATGGCAGATAGGCTCTATGTAAGAGTGATATTTGTTCCAAGATTGTTTTAATCTTTAATAAAAAATATAATTGTGTTTTTATTTGTATTTGTAGGTCTTAATTTGTGTTTTTATTTAATCTTCTTGATTTGATGAATTAGTGAGTTTTGAAAAGTCGGATGCCAAGCTGAGGTTTGTTTAAATTTTTCACAGCCAATTTCCAGGCAGACATGGAATGAACTTTGAACTTTAACAAACTCAGAAAAGATATGTAAAAAAAAAAAAAAAAAAAAGGCTCCACAACAAGTAGATGTAATAGTTTTTGTAAAGTTCACAGGAAACAGAATTTGACCGACAAAAGATGATCGTATCTATTCTCAAATAAATTGGTCAGCGCATTTTTGGCCTAATGGATACTGGCTGCATATGGGAATTGTAATGCTAGCTCAAACTGCAATTTCCTTCATTCTTTGTGAAGGATGAGAAGAAAATCTCTAAAAATAAGTTTGTGTGGTTTATTATAGATAGGAAGAAAAAATAAAGGAAAGCAAAGAATAAATATTATTAACACTTTCATTACAATTATTGAATTATGCTAATTTTCTTTCCTCCTTTTATTTATTCATTTTTTAAAATTTTATTTATGGAAATTAGTCCAAACATAAGCTATTTGATACAAGAACCTAAAATATATAAAAAAATTTTTTTTTTTTAAATTCAAGGTCAAAACTTAGCCAATAACAAGGGTAATGTGGTTAGATTCCAACCCCTAAGAGCAGCAATTCTTTCTCCTTTGTCAGAAATATTGCCCATGGAATGTAAAGACTGTAGGACAAAATAAGGGAAGTGAGAGTTACAAGACTGCCAAAAGTAAAACCCATGCTTCTTTACTACCTAATCGTGATGAAAACGAAAAAGCGAATGTAATTATTTGCATGTTGTGTATGCCCATCTACAAGTCGAAAAAGGGATTTTTATTCATATAAAAAAAAAAAAAAATATACATACTATGTAAAGATGGAACCAATACTTCTTGGCCAGCAATGTTTTCTTGTTGAATTTTTTCCCACTGAGAACTAAAAATATGAAAACATAAGGAAGGTACATTCAGAAGATAAAATATTTGAAATAAAAATGTATATATATATATAAAAAAAAAAAAAAAAAAAAAATGTTTTTCATCAAACGGAAATGGAATCATGTCTTTTCTAAGGCAACAATTTTATTGTTCCATTCTGTATTAGGAGTGAGAAATCAAAATTGCAAGCTAACAGGTTATGATATATTCTTAGGGTGGGAGATGTTAAATGGGTGGTAAGAAAGCAGTGAGTGTTTGTTTTTGAAATAGTTAGCTTCTTTAAATTATTCCTATCACAGTCAAATCAGTTTTATTCAGGCATGTTTGTAATGTACAGATGAATATTTGGAGCATATCATTGAACAGCAATAAAATAAAGACTGTTGGACATCTATGACTGAAAGTTGGTGGACAAGTCAGGCATAGATTAAAGTTTATTTTTACTAAATATGCTTGGATTACAGAAAAGATTGTAAATTTTAATAATTTTATGGATGGGTGGCATATTACTTTGGGTCACCTTGTATTTCTCCTTTTAGATTGAGAGTGAAACTTGATTTTCTGCAATAAAGCAAAATGGAGGAATGTCATTTTTAAAATTTGTCTATATATATAAAAGCGAAAATGTATGTATGTATGTATGTATGTGTGTTCGCTTTTTCTGTATGTCAACAAATGGCTTTTTTCAGAGAAGCGGTCGCTCGCTTAACTTTTTAAAACCTTTTATATCACATAGAAATCGTAATATCTCACAGTTAACAACGAAGCTCGCCTGTCTATTTAATTTGCTCGATTTTGGGAAGATAAATATTCAATATTTGTTGTTCGCCGCATGTGGGTTAGTCTTTTTCCTATAACATCTTGGGGGTGGGAAAAAAAAAAGCGTTCAGCAGTAAATGAAATACTATCCCGCAGTTGACCTCATTAACTCATTAAAACGGGCACCTGCTAAATCCAACTAATTAAATAAATTCAAACGTGTTTCCGTTAGCATCTCGCGGTGGGGCAATGGTTAATATCGCACTTTTTTTTTTTCACACTTAAATTTACAACTTTGCCTCAAGGCTTCGGGTTCGATCCTCATACTTACTTTTTTTTTTTTTTACCCTCCAAACACCCGGGCAACGCCGGGTACCCCTCGCTAGTACTTTAATAATTCTGATAATGAATAACAAATTTGAAAGTTATGACCTTGAACTGAACTAATCTTAACAAATCAATTTACTGTTATCCAAAACATTTGAGATAACAGTCTCAATTATCAAGAGGTCACGGAAGTGATAAGGTCATTTTGCTAAGTTTTTACACTTTAAGTTCTTTATATCTCCAATTTATGGTGTTTAGTTTGGTTATTTTGTAGAGGAAAATTGTTTGCAGAAAACGATTGAGTTTTGTAAAGGAAAAGAAAAAAAAAGACAATAACATCAAAATTTAGTGGATTTTAGATCAAGAAGCCAGTATATTAAGACAGCCTGGTCTGGTAGCACCAGGGATAAAGTGGTAAGGTTGGGCCTGAAAGAAAGAAGCATAAAAAAAAATCTGGGCAAAAAATAAGTTAGTTTGGAAATCAATTTGTAAGAGCCATAGCAGCATTAAATCAAATATGATGATGATAGTAGTGTTCTTGTTGTTGTAGTAATCAGTTTAGTAAGGTTGCTTTGTTTTACGACATATCAACCCTTTCCGGGTTATTTAACGCCGAATCCAGTTATTTTGGAAATAGTATTCATGTTGCATCCAGTTATTTTGTAGAAGGTTTTTATTCTTCAAGTTCTTTGTACCTTCAATCGCTATTTTGTAGTGTTTAGTTTGGTTGTTTTATAGTGAATTTTAACGTTTTTCTTCCCTGCCCTGCAGAACATGAATGAGTTTTGCAATAGGAGAGGGAAAAAGGTTACAGTATTAATGTTTGGTACATTTTAAGTTACGAAACCAGTCAGGAAGAGAGAAAGAGAAAGGGGAAATGGGAAGAAGGAAAAGGGGGAAAAGGTGGGTTGTTGTTTTTGTTTTTGCAGAACAATTAAGTTTTGCAAAAGGAAGTAGAAAAACAAAAAAGCATCAATGTTAGGTGCATTTTGTCTTAGTAAGCCAATATCTCCAGACAGCCTGATCTGGTAGCACAGGTGTAGTAATCAGTGCAGTGAGGGTTAAATTCATAATTTGCAACTAAAACCAACCTGGACACTTCTCGTAGATAAACAGTCTGGAGAGCTCGCTTGAGGTGGGGTTCAATATTTTTCCAAAGTTTGCGCGTATCATTCACTGTTGCTGTAGATGATAAATAAAAAAACTTAGTATATTAAAAGCAAAGAACTTTCAAATACACGGCCAAAGATAATTACTCAACTACATCTGAAAATAAAAAAGTAACTAAGCAACGGATTTACCTTTATATATAAAATAAAGTCAATGTCATTGTAGTTTTTTTTTTTTTTGACATCAATCACTTTCTTACTACATATTCAATATTTGATTCTGGTTTCTCTTGCGGATTGTTGCAGCATGTTATTATGAAGAATGAAGTCGATTTTGTACTCTGTCAGTGCAAGAAATGTAACGTTTTCAGTTTTTTAAAGTTCTTTTTACGTATACAGAAAAGGAGACTAAAGATGGCTGGGAATTTTTCATGTTTATTTTTGGAGAGAAATAGCTAACACATGAGAGAGAGAGACTATTATTTTCTAATTTAACAATTTCTATCTAATCTATAAATATAAAAGCGAAAATGTATGTATGTATGTGTGTTCGCATTTTCTGTATGTCTACAAAAGGCTTTTTTCAGAGAAGCGGTCGGTCGGTTCACAACTTTTTAAAACTTTTTATATCATATATAAATCGTAATATCTCACAGTTAACAACGAAGCTCGCCTGTCTATTTAATTTGCTCGATTTCAGGAAGATAAATATTCAACATTTTTCGCTCGCCGCATGTGGGTTAGTCTTTTTCCTATAACATCTTGGGAAGCGTTCCCGCAGTAAATGAAATACTATCCCACAGTCAAACTTTACCTCATTAACTCATTAAAACAGGCACCTGCCAAATCCAAGTAATTAAATAAATTCAAACATGTTTCCGTTAGCATCTTGCGGTGGGGCAATGGTTAACGTCGCACTTTTTTTTTTCACACTTTAATTTACAACTTAGCCTCAAGGGTTCGGGTTCGATCCTCATACTTACTTTTTTTACCCCCCCCCCCCGGAGTTTCCACACACACCTCCAAACACCTGGGCAACACCGGGTACCCCTCGCTAGTTAAGGATAAATAGGTCAACACAGAAGATCTTGGGGAGGCATTTCTTGGTGATTTCTTTTCAGTTAACTCACTTATATTGGGCTGTATGTCTAGTCCTTTAAGTTTTTACACTTTAATTTACACATAAATTGGTTGACTGAAACTTAGTTTCTTTCGCAACTCCGATATCTCATGCCATGCCATGCCAGCTGACATCTCTTGAATTTTCTCTACATTGACCTCATACCTAACCTTTAGGTCATTTTCTCCCATGATCTTTCATAGGAATTGATTTAGTCTGCATTTAGTTTGTGCCACTTTGATTTGCACTTAGTTCGACCCTTGTCAAGATTAACACTAGCTGATGTAATCGCTATCTGATATAGGGCTATCCATTATGTAACAGAAGAAGAGTGCTTTGAGCAGTACCTCCCCAGATGTGGTAGCAGTATTTGTTTTAGGACATAACCCTCTTATATAGACAGAAGGTCCAGGTACTTTCTGGTGCAGTAGAATGATTCAACGATTTTTCCAGCAACCTTAGGAACAGACCGGATATAAGTCTTCCACTTTAAAGTTGGAGTGGAAATCAGTCATAGGAGCTTATCAAAATGTAATCACTTCCTTAAGGAGAAGGCTGTTTATTTCAACTGGAACAAAACAAGGATCTGAGCGTTAGTGGTAAAAGGAGATCGTCACCTTTTCCCGATTGCACCACATCACGTTAAGGTGGATCTGGTAGTAATAGACACAAAGGAATGTTACATTCTACAAAAGCCTCTGGAATAAATTATGTGTCATACAAAGAAAATATAAAATTTTGTAAATGGTACGATTTAATCAGCCAAGGGTTTTCCCCTCGGCCCTAAAGGCTATTAAAATGGCTTTTTCTCTGAGAACTAAGGTATCACCTTGATTCTATGCAGTTCTAGGAAGTTCACCTTCCCAAGCCTTGCCTTCTCCTCTTGGGAAATAGTTAATTTATTGCTAGTCACCTGAGACATCACTACCAGGGAATGGCAACAGAATTGCCCATGCATCTTTTCGCAGACCAGAGTCGTTTTTATCTACAGCACTTGCTATTCACTTCCACTTTCACATCTTCCTACCATGGCAGGGTAGATAAATATATCGAGATTCAAACACAAGTTGATACGCCTCTTTGGCCTTTTGGCTAGGAGCAAAGTGTAGTATCTGTTCTGATGCTGCACTTAGTCTTCCTGTTTTTGGTCAGTAAAGATGCCCTTCTAGACTGAGGCAATTTAAATTTTTGTTCCAATTCAGTGTGCCTTTTTTTAGGGAGGTGGACTTTCTCCACATTAAAAACAGACATTGTGTCTAACTCTGTCCTCGTGGGAAGGCAAATAAATAGGAACACAAGTTGGTGAACGTCAGTATTTTATATGTCTTCTTTTACACTTGATCATGGCTCGGATGATTGGTTGGTTGTTTGGTTTATTGGCCTATCAACAGCTGCGGCTCGGATGGTGTGAAGGCATATAGAGAATTAAGTTGTTGCTTATATTAACCAATATTTATTATTTTCAGCATTTTGAGCTGAGGATCAATAATTTGCATTATTTGATTCTGGTCTGTTTGGATTACATGGACTACTATTCTTCATGTTATTTTAACAACTTTTCAACCAATGTAACCTCCAATCTTTTTCAAACTGGGTATATTAAATGGGATATATATATATATATATATATATATATATATAAATATATATATCAGGTTTCGAATCCCGAGTTCGGATATGTCTAACTGATGAGCCCAAATGACGGAAAACCTTCTCCTCTAATAGTTTCTTTGCTATGTTGTTAGTCTACCGGAAAACATCGGAAATAATTAAAATGGTCGATTATTATAATCGTTGTAATATTTGTAAAAATAGAATGCTATCATAGTAAAATAAATATTTACAGAGAAAATTATTTCTGTTAAGATGTTTTAATAGAAAAGAATGTTAAAAACACAAACAATAATTTAAAAAATAGGTTGACCTCTAGAATCTGACCTAGCATTACTTAATCTTTCTAAAAAAATGATAACATATATGGATCTAAATGTCTTCACAGTATATATATACAACCTTTTGTTTTAAAACATAAAAGAATCGATTTCCAAATTTTTACGATGAGGATTGATAATTCGTATTATTTGGATTATTTGTGTTAGCAGGGCAACGTGTTAGATATTCGTATTAGATATTAGCAGAGCAACGCCAAAGTTATTGCTAGTCAACGATTGTTATGATTGTTGTAATATTTATAAAAATGGAATGTTATAGAAAAATAAATATTCACAGAGAAAATTATTTACGTTAAGATGTTTTAAATTAAAGACTGCAGAACATAAACAATAATTTAAAAATAGGTTGACCTCTAGAGTCTGACGATTCTTATGTAGAGGTCATTATAAAGTGACGTGGACCTTAGGTAGAGTTTTTTGGAAAAGATACGATGATTTGATGAGTCAGAAATTGGAAGCAAGAGAGAGGAGATGCAGTCAAAGGTCGGAAGTGAGAGAAAGTGGACCAAGTTGGGCGGTGATGGCTCCCAGTAGAAGGGATTAGAATGCATTAGTCTAGGATCAGCGGCAACTTTCCAATGGAAATAAAAGTTGCAGAAAAAACAACCCAAAATTTGTTGCTTCATTGGAACTGAACCTTCTTTGTAGCTGTTCCTGAATATCTATCAAACAGGTATGTTTCTCCGATTGACCCGATGTTACAACCTCAGAGAACTGTTATTTGTCCCTGTTACATGTTGTCATAATTATCAATTATCATACCACTAGACATCACATGAGTTAGACACATGTACATAATATGTACACCCGTCCATGTCATACAGAACCCCCAACAATACAACATATTCTTTCTAGTGCCATATACACACAGTCATACAGAGCCCCGCAACATAACATCTTCCCCCAAACTGCTAGACTTTGTAATTCCTTCTCTGATTCTTGAAAAAGTTTAAATGTAATGTAAACTGACAGCTTGTTTATCTCCTCACATATTACTCTATAGACATGGTTCAAATAGTCCCTTACAAACAAATGGAAATACACCTTGTTTGGGATGAACAAGAGTTAAAAAAAAAAAAAAGATACTGGCTGGAGAGTACTAAGAAACCGTTGAACTGTAGCATAGAGAACCATTATACACAACAGCAGATCATTAATGGTTTTTAATTAATGAATGTTATAAAACACAAACCAAATAATAAAATAGGTACCGTACCTTCTCCTTTCTTAATGGGTTCTTCAAATTTGGGAAAATTTAGAGTTGCCTGAAAAAAAAAAAAATATTAGTGGAAATGGTAATTAATAAAAACTGAAGAAAGTGTTCAATACTGTTGTAGAGCAAAAAATGGCCGAGTAGCTGAAACAATAATGTAACTTAACAGAAAGACATAAAAACGTATATACATACATACATACATACATAGAATAAATTCAAAATTATCACTAATAAAGCTAAAATGTATTGGATCTGAGTGCTTAATACTAACATTTTTACGTTTCTGAATTTTTTAGATGAGGATCAGTTATTTGTTTTATTTGGATTCATCGGACTACTGTTCTCATCTTGTCTAAATTCCTAAGTTTGACAGAAACATTCCAGAGTTCGACAAGATACACCTGAAAAAGGTCAGAGGTAACATCGGTTGAGCCATTGTGAACATGACACTGAAGATGAGAACGGTAGTCCGATGAATCCAAATAATACAAATAACTAACATTTTTATTAGTGGAGCAAATCTATTTATACATTGTTTGGCAACAAATTGACCGATCAAGGTTTCAACCTTACTCTTTTGTAAAGAGTAATGATTATGACATTCCACAACAAAGCCAACCTCCTAAACAGTGAATGTAAATCATCAATTAACTGTAAATATAGACCTAAATCTTTACATAACTATATATAAATAATGTACAATAAATCATAGGAATAATAAACATGCATTAGAAAGAAATGAGAATATTAAAGTAACATTTGAAGAAATAGGTAATAAAGTAAATATGTACGTAATAAACCAAAAAAATAAGTTAAGTAGAAACGCCAAATATCTACATTTTCTCTACTTATAACTTTAGTATTGAGCATTACACCAAATATATATATACCAAATCCATTGCTAGGAGATGATTTTGAATTTGTCCTTTGTTTTAGTTGAGACAAAGTATGCATATATTAAAATATTTATTGTAAAAAGTAATTATTGAATGCTCCCTTCAAGGTTGAGCACTGTAAGAGATATCAAAAGCCTATAACAAAAGTTCCATCTCTTGGAATGATGAATATTCTTACAGCTGTTATGATAGTTGCATCAATAAGGATGTTGGATGGAAGTCACATTTGACTTCAGGGTTCGAATCATGCGACCAGTGGAAAAATTTTAATATTCATTACAGGATGAAACGATAATATTATTGCCCTAGAAAAGACAGGATTCCATTTTCGTTTGATGAAACCAGTTTTCTTTTTTTTTTTTGTTGCAGATCATCTACTAGTTGACCAGTTGTGTACAAATCCCAACAGCGATAGGAGCTTTCTATCATGTCAAAGTGACACAATTTTCAACGAGCGAGATCAGAGATGCACCACTGTACAACTCATGCTCTCTACCAATCCAATTTATGACAACATTCCCTTAAAATGTAAATCTGGATAACAGGGACGTGATGAAAGAAAGTTATGGTCTTTTGTGAGAGCCACATCATGCCACCTCACATCTTTTACCTCGGCTTGAAAGCCAACACAAAAGTGTACCTGGATGTGCTGAAGAGTGTGGCCACTAGCAGACCCTGGGTGTAACAGCAGGACTCGACAACAACCCACAAGTCCAAAGAGATCCAGCACTTCTTTCACTGGGCCCCTCCTAACCTTCGTCTGGTCATACGTTGAGAATATCACCAACATGAAAAGCTAGCCTGATCATCCCGCTGGCGCTTGTCGAAAAGGCATGCTCTTAGTTCTGGACTTGTATCGTACTAGCAAAGATAGCAGCGCTTCGCACTGTACTTTACTGTACACTCAGATACTCGCTTCATGTAACTATTTCTTAAGGTTATTTGTATTGTTTGGATTCATTGGACTACTGTTCTCATCTTGAGTGTGATTTTCACAGCGTTAGTATAACATGACTTTTGCTGGAAACATACTCAATGACTATAACTTGGTCTTCATGAAGTGCAAGAGTTTGTGCTAACTGTAAACTAATCATCAGCATTTATCTTCCTACCATGGTGGAAAGTGGGATTTGAAAAGCCAGTGCCTTAGAAGAGTACTCTAAGCTAGAAAAAATGCCTAAGCAGCCCCGGCATTCCCAGATAGGAGTATCTTAAGTGATTAGCAATAAACCACTTCTCAAAGAGTGACAAGACAAAGCCTGGGAGGGTGGACCTCCTAGAACTGCACAAAACAGCAAACAAGCCTAACAATGGCCTAAACTGTTGTGCAGAGTAAAATGATAAGTATCAAAACATTCCAAGCACAACTGTGCATTTAATCTAGTTGATGGGTTTCTTGCTTTCATCAAGCAGATAACTTGGGCCTTGATGATGAATAGATGACCCTTGCGACTCCTCGTTCACTATTTTCTTCATAGTTCCCACTCCAATGCCTATCTTTTTCACCAAGATCCTCATTGCCCTGCTACACTTTTTCTGTTTTAATTTCTTAGCAAATTTTGTTGTATGGACACAGTCAGAATGCCTGCTATGATGCTTCCTGCTAGCCAATGTTTCCACATCTCCCTTGCAATTCTCCAGCTAAGATTTTCAAATTTTTTAAACTGGCACGGATCATCAGGATACACATCATTCTCTTCTGATATTTTGATACTTTTCAGTCATTTACAATCTCCACCTCTCTAATCCACTAACAGCAACGCAGAAACAGCTATCTGTTGCACTATCAACTAATATGTCAAATGGATCTGAAATTAAAGAATATATCCATTTAGAGAGTAGAAAGTTGACCTTGGATTTACTTTTGTCAGTTTCCCTTATTTTGTCCTTTAGTCCTCACATTCCATAAAAAAAGAATTTTTGTTTTCTGGGTTGGAAATTTATCCACATTACACTTGTTGTTGGCTAGTTTTTGACTGTGAAAATTTTTTTTTTTTAAACTTCTTACATGACGATAAAAATATGGGAGTGTGAAACATTCATTAATATCATCATTCAATCCTGGACAATG
The DNA here is from genome assembly GCF_053919585.1 of Euprymna scolopes. NCBI lineage: Eukaryota > Metazoa > Mollusca > Cephalopoda > Sepiida > Sepiolidae > Euprymna > Euprymna scolopes. The sequence goes on along the minus strand of NC_136496.1, from coordinate 35,818,836 downwards.
TTGTGTCCCCCTACTAGTGTATATAAATAACTAAAATTATATAAACATTGTAAGAAGTCCATGCGGGTTGATAAATGTTTCAACATTTTCATGTTTTGTTAGGATTCCAAATGAATTTCCCAGTCAGAAAATAAAAACCATAAAATTTTCCCAGAAGACCAATGAAAAAGCTGAAGGAACGAATCCTGCCACTTTCTTTTTAACCTTATCTACTTCAGATTTTATCTCCATTGGTTGTCGGAGTCAATTGTGTGTTTCCATAGTCGTTCTATTCACCCCCTCCCCTTAAATGCTGAGAGCTTCTTAGTTTGACAACCCACAGGGTAATTTAATCCCACATTTTTTGAGTTTTAGTCACTTGGAAAATCATGAATAACAAATAAACTGTGAAAAAGTGTTTTAAATATTATATCCATGCTTGCACTATTTCTTAAATTAAAATTTGGTATTTACCTTATTGTTTTAACTGGGTTTAATTTAGCTGTATTTTCAATCAAAGTAATCTCTTTCTTTTAACTTAATAGTACATATTAAAAATATTAGTTTTTTGTTCATGTTAACAATATACCTGAACTTTTAGACTTTTAGTGTCAACACATCCTTATTAAAGACTGTTGCTTTTAGTGTTTTTTTTTTTTTTGTCTATTTTTTTCATTCTAGATGTTATAGTCTTTATGGATTAAATCCATGTGAAGTAAAAAAAAATCGTCTGTTCTTATTGACGATGGCAGTCAGTCTGAATCGATGGTTGGTGTGAATTTTAATTAGGAGACTTGCTATTACATCTTACAAGACATTTTGTAAGTAAATCAAAATTTTTTGAAAAACAGAAAATGCCAAGGAAAATTTTATTAGATAATAAAATCATTTTTTGTCTTAGGTTTTCTGTGTCAACTGACTTATAACTTTTAAAATGAAGAAAAAAAAAAAAAACACTAAAAGCAACAATTGTCTTTGATAAGGGTTTGTTAACACTGAAAGTCTAAGACAAAAATGATTGTATCATTTAATAAAATTTTCCTTGGCATTTTCGTGTTTTCAAATAATTTTAATTTACCTATGAAATGTCTAAGATTTGACAACATGTCACATATATATATATATATATATATATATAAAGAGAGAGAGAGACAGAGAGAGAGAATAAACATTGCTTTTTAGAAGAGAACTGCATATACAAATCCATATTATATAAATCTATATAATTATAAAACTCAAATGACCTTGTAACGAGTGATGTAACCCACTTTCCGGTTTACAACATCCGGTTGCGCATGCGCGCATAAACATTAACCCACAACAATGTAAACAAATAAACACAAATCGCTTCTTTTGCAGATTTTGACTGGCACACTGAAATATTAACGTCATTATTTCGAAATTATTATTTAACATGGGAAGAGTGGGGGTGTTTTGCAACTATTCTTTATTACAACTATACTGTCGCTATTTTCTTACAACTAAACAACTTTAACCCATTGACAAACATGAGAATACTTGTAGTAAAGCCAAGACTACTACTACTCTCTATCCGTCCCTTTTCCTTCCTTCTTTTTTTTTTTTGTTTACATTTCTAGATACAAAATAGTTGTGTGAGAACGGTGAATTTGTTGACACATTTACTAATCTGTTTCAATATTAGTTTTATTTTATTTATTTTTTGCTTCAGGTTTCACTGATTATTTTTTTTAGATTTTAAGTTTCTATAACTTGGTTGAAGGATTCCAATATGTGTTTTTCATTCTTATGTTTCTCATCGGTAGGTTCATGTGCGTTTTTGCTGCTAAATGACCGTCGATTAATAGAAAAATCATGTTTAATTTTCGATTTTTGAGTGATTATTCGGAAAAATAGGTAACTTTACATGAATAGGGAGGATTTTTTTTTTCTATATTTGAGTGATCTGTCCGTGATTTTTCATTTTAATATACTTTCATAGAAATGTTTCTGTTATGTAAAAAAAAAAAAAAAAAACCCTATTTTCTTTACGTCACAAGTGTCACGCTCATACATGAATTTCATAGCTAATATAACATACTGACCCAATGGGTCACGGGTAGTCTAGTAAATAATAATTATCTACAGGAAAAGATGATGTTGCTTACCAAATGTCGAATTTCGTTGAGATCTCTGCAGACGTAGAAGAAGACGCTAAGAAAAAGACTAACATAGGATGCATAGAATTCTTTGGAATATTCTGGCGGACAATCAAGGCACAGGATGTCAAAGATTTCCTCTGTTAAAATAAAATTTTTTAAATATTCAATATTGTATGTTAAAATAAATTTTTTTAAATATTCAATATTGTATGTTAAAATAAATTTTTTTAAATATTCAATATTGTATGTTAAAATAATTTTTTTTTAAATATTCAATATTGTATGTTAAAATAAATTTTTTTAAATATTCAATATTGTATGTTAAAATAAAATTTTTTTAAATATTCAATATTGTATGTTAAAATAAAATTTTTTAATATTCAATATTGTATGTTAAAATAAAATTTTTTTTAATATTCAATATTGTATGTTAAAATAAAATTTTTTAAATATTCAATATTGTATGTTAAAATAAATTTTTTTAAATATTCAATATTGTATGTTAAAATAAATAAATTTTTTTTTAATATTCAATATTGTATGTTAAAATAAAATACTTTGAGGGTAATTTTTTTTAGGATAGGAAAGAGAAGAGATCCAATTAAGCATTTTTGACAATTTCCTTTTTGTAATTAATGAATTAAAATAAAACATTGATATCTTTTTTTGATTTTTCCTGTCTTGATTATGTTTGTAACAATTTCAATAATAAAATACAAGTCATTATATACATGCTTGATTTTATGAGTGTTTCGCTTCTTTTCATGAAAAAAGAATGTAAAGAGATGTTTGCTGATAGTTTACTTTAGGGTTTTATTTGGAGAAAATTGACTCAGCAGAGAGAGACTAATATTCCCTTAGTTAATTATTTACTTTTCCAATTAAGTTTCTAACTTAGTAAAATAAGTGATACACAATGACAGATACATTGATAACATTTGTTGAGATTATTGGTTTTCTACATCATTGGCAGTGGCTCATTCACACGGCTTCCAAAGAGAGACTGATCTGAAAATCATTGTTTTCTCTCTGCTCAAAAATTATTTCTCTCTTTTATTTATCTGCCGCTCCCCTTCCTTAACTTTACATTATCCATTTTTAATTCAATCTTGGGAATGATTCTGTTCTACAAACTTGGATTAACTTATCAAAACTTGCACTAGCTAATTTAATCGCCATTAACATAACATGTAGAGCAATCTTTAAAAATATTTCATCCTATCTGCAAAAAAATATGCTGCAAAAATGACCTTCTGGCTTGTGTAAACATGCATTAGTAGCATGTTTGAGTGGTGCATACAAGCAACAGACGTTGATCATAAGATAAAGCAGAAAACATAAAGAATCAGAGCTGACCCACTCTAGGGATGTTTTTTTTTAATTTTTTAAAATAAAATAGGTATCTTATTAAACAGAAGTCATGTTAGAACCAACCTATGTGAGAAAAGTAATATCTAAGATTATCTGCAGATAAGCCCCTTTGAATGGAGACTGTCTAGCTATTATCGCCAGTATATATCTCAAGTAGTCAACTTCTGGGCGGTCGAATAATGACCACTGACAAAGGCAAAATTCAGTCAGGGGTGAAGAGATTCCAGATGTGAAGGGGATGCGTCAGTCGGCATTTCCAGGGTGAAGTAGACAGTTGTAGTTGGATCTTAGGGAAGGTTAGTTGGAGTTGGATGTTCAAGCAGATGGTTTTTTTTTTGTTTTTTTTTAAGAGCTTGCTGTTAGTTGGGTTGCTTTGCCTCTTTGGGCAAGGTGAGTCCTCAGAACTCTTAGCTGCATCATTGTGTTAATGAGATGTATAATAAGGGTTGGTCAGGCAAAAATCTCATTTTGCACGCATGCAGTTCAGCCAAGAAAAATAAATTTTTAGTTAATTGTTTTTAAGCGGTAGCTGTGTTTTTCTTTGGTTGAGAGAGTTCTTTTGTTGTAGTATGGACTTAATTGAGCAGCAACTTTGATCCGGCACAACGAGTGGGATGATCATAGCCTGTATAGTGTTAGCATAAGAGTATGTTCATACATGTACATAAATTCTCCAACTCAATTTATAAAGGAATCACAAGAAAAAGAGTAACTGTGGTGACTTTCTTTTGAGAAACCCCTTTCACATAGAAGAGATGTCACTAGCCTCTCTCTACTGCATTTTTATATTAATGGTAGGTGCCTAACTGACCTCTAATTTCTGCCCCTCCCCAAAGGCCCTGAGGAAAAGAGGAATAACTACAGACCTGACCAGAAATAGGTTACTTTGAAAGTCAGTCCTAGCATGTAAAACCGACATTAAAACGAATATGAATGATGCCTTATTTTAAGGAAATGCATAGTTAAAAAAAAAACAAAAAAAAAAAAAAAAACAGCAATGATAGATCTATGATTTGCTGGATCTACAAATCTCACCAAACTCAACACGTCAGGTCAGAAGCTTTGTTTAAAGCATAATATTTGCCAAGAATAGAGGTCATCTAAAGAACAAATTAATTATAATGTTATGACCATGTGAAACATTCATCCTTCTGTATAAACTAATTGCAGGAAAACTTAAAAGCAAGTGATTAAACAAGACCACACAATGTGGAGCCTGGAGGCAGTTGACTCGCTGAACCATGAGAATTGGAGTGTAAGCTTGCATGATTTCAGAAAATGCCTGACCCCTAAACAAGGGAAAAGTAACATGAAATGAATAAAAGAAAAAGACATCTTCAAATCAGCAATGTACATGGGCATCGTCGGATGAATACTGCTAGTCAGTACAGTTGGGGAAGCAGTGACCTGGAATGGAATTTCAAAGTCTAGCGGTTCTGGGGAAGAAACTACTGGAGTAGAAAGATCTTTTGCATCTAGGGATCTCTACAGTGTGGGGGTGGGATTTTGCAGCTTGTCGGGTCTGTCGAGGGTGTTCACGTCGTGGAGGCACAAGTGCTTGCAGTTCATCAGAGCATTCACCATTAAAATACTTGTAGAACAGACAGAGGGATGCAATGTTTCGTCGATGGGACAAAGGCTGAAGCTTAGATGCCAGTTTAGGGCCTATCAGATTTGCGACTCTTTTGAACCCTGTCAAGGAGCGAGAGACTAGTAGCTGATGCACCAGCCCAAATATGACAGCAATACTCCATACATGGGCGAATGGTTGCCTTATAGAGATTCAGGATACTTTCGAGTGTTAGTAGTTTTCTAGCACGGTAGAGAGAGCCCACCTTCCTGGCAATGCCCTCGATGTAATTGTTCCAACTCATGTTTCCTGTGAACGTTAGGCCAAGGAGCTTGAAAGACGTACTCTCAGATAAAGAGTCGCTGGCCATTGCTATAGGTGGTAGAGAAGGTTTCTTGTAATTATTGAATGAAATTAGTTTAGTCTTGGCGGCATTGAACGTGACCATCCATTTTTGTCCATCTTTCCAGCTTCCTGCATTACTGTCCATGCAGACACCTCATTTCCTGTCCTTGCAGCCTTCCTAGTTCCAGAATCATCATCTATCAACTTCCTTTAAGTCTTCTACATCAGAGGTTCTCAACCAAGGGTAAATTTATACCTAGGAGTAAAATATTATATAGTTGAGAGTAAATAATTGAAGTACCTGATAATTTAAAAATAAGAAACTTAATACAAATAAACTTCATAATTTTTTATTTCGAAAAGATTTGATTTTCTTTATTATTGTGATACAAAAGTATAATACCATTTTTATATAAAACTTAGTCTTAAACGATGAAAAGGTTCTTTTTTGATCTTCTTGTTTTTTATGTCACATTATGATGGCTATAAAATTTTTGTATGAGAGCAGGGAGTAAATGGAGAAATACGTAAAGCCGAGGGGGGTCAATGATGGAGAAGAGGTTGAGAATGGCTGTTCTACATCATTTCCTTTTGTATTTATTCGCAATAAATAACATTTCCATTTTTCAATTATTCATCTGCGTTTTTCTTCCTTTCTTTGTCATTGCTGTTACTTCTTGCTTGCGTTTACTTTCTTAGTTGTAAGACTGATCACCACTATAACTGGAGAAATAGCTCTGCCCAAGTGCCGCACCGGTATGGCTGAAGCATCTGGCTACAATTTATGTAGGTGACCGGCCTTCTGCAACAAATGTTAATTAAGAGACGTTGCGAGCCTATCCTTGTTTTATCGTTATTTCCATGGCAGGTGCTCGTTTGAACTCCAATCTCTGGTTCCTCCTTCACAAAACACCCGTCTAGCTGAATCCACTGTGAAAAATTTCCCCCACTCTTTATCTGTGCCTACATCAAAATGTGGATTCCATGAAGAAAGCTTCTTTCTTAGAACTGCACGCCTGTGGAACTCTGCTCCGTCTGCCTGCTTCCCACCTGACTATAACTTGGATGTGTTCAAGTCCAACGTTAACAAATTCCTAATGAACCGCCCCCTTAAGTAAACACTTCATCAAATCTCCACACTAACGTAATGTACTTGCAATAACCCTTATCCCTGAGTGGCTTCCGGGCCTTGATAAGTGGTGATCACTGTGTAAAAAAAAAAAAAAAAAAAAAAAAAAAAAAAGAATATCTTAGGTTACAAATTTATTAAATCAATCAGTTTTTATTATTAGCCTTTTATATATTTTTTGTATTTGTTAAAATTCATACATTTTTTTTTCTCAACTAATCCTTGAATTATGATTAGTGAAGGAACTAGTAAAGATGGGAAAAATCGACATACCTTTTGTGTAATCAGGAAAGGAGACTGTGTAAGGCTCACACATACCAGTGTTTGATCGAAATTTTTCCCAAATTATTTCAGTTAAAAATATCACACAAATATTAAGTTCAGTCTAAAAAAAATGTTGAAAAAAAAAAAAAAAAAAAAAAAAAAAAAGTTTGTAAATTAAAAAAAAAAAAACGTTTGGAATGGAAAAGGATGAGAGATGTCAGAATAAAAAAACATTTTAAAATTTTCGCTTATAAACAAGAACACATTATCAACAATTTAAAAATAATGCACCATCTAATCAACATTATTCCATCAAAAACTTCTTAATTAACTTTAATAATTTATAACTTACATTTATTTTATAAAAGGGATAATAGTAAAAAAAAAAATAAACAAACAAAAAAAACATCAATTATAACTGAATAAATAAATCAAAATCAAAAAACCTATATTAAAATATAAATTATGAAATTATTACAATTTTGGTGAATTCTGAATTATTTTCTTGTTAATTTTTTCTTTTTTAAAATTAATTGGTATACAAAACAAATTTTAGTGCACATAATCAAAATACTGTGTAATTTACTCACGTCTTAATATTCAGAAGTGTTACAGAATGTTTGTATGATTTTAAACAAATTTTTAAATATTGAAAAGCTTTTAAATAAGTTTATAATATTTCAAATTACTTTGTTTTACATGTATTTTAATAAATTAATAATTTAAAATAGCAAAAGTTAGTTAATTAATAGCAGGGCCACCCGGCATTGCCTGGGGCAACAGTGAAATATATTTCTAGTAAAACTATCTCTTTATCTAATTCTACCTACCTCTCTTTCACCCTTCCACCCCCATGCCCATCTTTTTCATCCACTCAAACTATTCCTCACTTTGGACACACAACTATTCGCCTTCATATAGATTCCTTGTGGAATGAGCCAATATAAGGGAAATAACTCCTTGATAAAAAAAAATCAGTACTTCCCTTTAGGACAAAAACAGTAAAAAATAAAAAGGTGACCCCCACTCCTCCTCCCCTGTGCCAGAGAATATTTTTTCTACATTTTAGATATACATTTGGGGCATCGCTGATCAGAAATTTACCAACTTTGTGGATCTTTGTTCTGTATTTTTTTTAAACTTTTAGTTGGACACACAAACATACATACAGACAACTGCTCTTTGTATAGTAGAGGTAATACTAGCAAGGATATCAAGTGTCACCAAGAGTTTGAATTTCAGTAAATTATGCAGAAAACAAAAAAAGATATAACAATCTGCTTAATATGGTAATTTGAAATATTTAAGCATACTACTTTCTTTTGCTTCGTTTTACTTCAGTCAAAGTTCTTCAAAATCAAGGAACGCTTCCTTTGCTATAAATCTCTTACTCTTTCTCAAATCATATTACTGATTTATTGTGATATTCCCTTTTGTATATAATGAATTATTCTAATCTTTTCATTCTTTCCTTAATACCTTCAACTGTTAATAAACATAGAAATAAAAAGTGATGGGAGCAAGAGTAATAGCCTGTGTAGAATAAGAATGGTGGTGGCGGTAGAGGGCTACACAACATATTGAGAGAGGGTGAAAGTGATTAATAGAAAGTTAGCAAGAGATGATCACTTGAGTTATTTGTAAATTACAGTTAATTACAACATAGATATTTGAGTGTTCCATTAAATTCTCCTTTAGCTCTTAAATATTGAGTTAGTAAAGAAGTAATCATCAGCAGCAGCAGCAGCAACCATGACTCTCCAAATTGTAGATCCATGGTAATCTCAGGAAGGCATCAGTTTCACGTTGCTTTCCTTCTTGATTTGGGGGTGCGTCTCTTCCAGTGAGTTCAACGCACCCCCAGATACAAACCTGGGAATTTCTATGACTCTGCACAGTACATACAGTGCCTAACCTTCCCAAATAGTCACCCATTTGGTATTGGCCAGGCTCATCATTGCTTAACTTTGGTTATCTGTTGAAAACTGGTGTGTCAATGTGATTGTGCCGTATAAAGAAGTAAAGAACATTCATTTTCCTCTCAGTAATTGAACAGTTAATTATGTTAAAGTAAATATTTATTGTGGTCTCTTATCTTACCAGATTGCAAGAATTCATCTAGTCTAATGGAGTATCCAGTTTAGTGCTGTTAATCTCCTTTGCATCTCAAATATTGAGTTAGTAAAGAAATTAAGAACATTAATTTCCTCTCCCCAATTTATAACACTAACACTATTTTCATGTACCGAGCAGCACCAGGTTACCTTGCTTACAAACTAAGGTCAGCTGTGATACTAGGGTGTTTTGGTCGATGTAACCTCCAACCTCCTTTGCATGTATCTTGTCGAACTCTGGAATCTATACAGAATTTTGAACATGAAACACTTTAACCCACATTTAATTTTGATCTGAATTTAACCTAGTATTTCATTCATTATACCACGGGTTCTCACGGACAATTCTAATTTGGTAATTCTAAACCTATCCTTGTTTTAAGATGTTCAATTTAATATTATCAGTGTATATATATATATATATATATATATATATATATATGTGTGTGTGTGTGCGTATATATATATATATGTGTGTGTGTATGTATATATATATATATGTGTGTGTGTATGTATATATATATATATATGTGTGTGTGTGTATATATATATATATATATATATATATATATATATATATATATAGATAAAATGAAAATTACAATTGAATTTACCAAAATGATCCAAGATGGTAAAATTAAAGTAAATTATAAATATTAAAGAATTAATATTTATAAAATTATCTCAGCCAGATAAAAAAGCTTGATAAAACCAAATAGGAAATAGAGCTTATAATATGAGCAAACAGTTAATAAAATATGTTAAAAAACACTTTGAAATGAGTTAAAAACATATTTAATCTGAAAAGGAAGCACTAGATAAATGGATAGTCCTTAATCCGCAGAGTTTCGAAGAAATACTTTCCTTCTCATCAGAGGGTAGGAATTAGCAAAATGCGGGATTGGATTTTGCATGCAGAAGTATTTGATGAAACAACAAGTCAAAGATCTTACTTGAAAACAAAAAAAGTGAAGCAGAGGGAATATGGTAAAGAAAAAGGTGATTACACATGAATGGATAGTCTGGTGGAAGATAAAAAATCCAGTGACGGTAAAATCCCAATGTAAAACTGCAAAAAAGTTAAAAGAATTTCCATTTGTACAAGTAAAATCCAAGGAGATCCCGTAAATGGAAGAAGATGGTCCATAATAATCCAAAGGCAGAAATCCATGGAATAATTCACAAAAATGTGTACAAGGGGAAAAAAGAAAAGATTCCAATAATATTAATAAAAGAAAAATAAGATGTGCTTTTCACTCTACTTCCGAGACATAAATTTATGTCTCAAATGTCTAATGGCCTCAGTGAGTTCCTCCATGGAAGGAGGCTCATCCAATCCCATTTTAGTTGGCAACTGAGGAATACGGAGTATTGCTGAGTCATGAATGGTATGATCGACTCCGAACAGGGTTTTTCCTTTTTCTAAATGTTGAAATATGATAGTGTATTTCTGTAGTTGTTGCATAAATGAAGCAAACAACGTGCTTGGTGATTTATGTAAAGAAATAATGAAACTTACAAATTCTTGTAAACGGAGAAAGGCTGGAAGAATGTGAGCTTCCATATCTCTTAGTTTTTCTGCTTTGTCCAAAATCTGAAAAACAAAATAATTAATCCAATTATAAATTTCTGTACTGTCTGTCTGGGTGTGTGTGTGTGTGTGAGACACAGTTTAAGTCAGCCTAAAGCAACCCACCCAGGCAATTAAGGTACCTAAATGAAGCTTATGACCCAGCGGATGTTTTTATATCCATGTTTGGTGCATGGAAATGCAAAATAAATGCAAAGTAGTAGTGGTGATAGCAGTTAAATCAGTGAGAGTAGCATCAGCAGCCGTTAGGCAAAATGGCGGTGAGAGGCATTATATCAGTGCGAGTAGCAGCAGAAGTCAACGATTAATATTGGTTGAAAAATACAAGAGTTTTTTTTTTTTTAAATTTACTTCCATTTTCTCCATCTGATTAACAAAAAAAAAAAAAAAAAAAAAAAAAAAAAAAAAAAAAAAAAAGACTTTCTCTGATTTGCAACCAAAAAAAAGAAAGTAAGTAAAAAGGTTTCAATTAATATTGGTTGAAAAATACAAGATTTTTTTGGTTACTTTTAAAAAAAATTACTCCCATTTTCTCCGTCTGATTGAAACAACAAAAAAAAGGGACTTTCTCTGATTTGACCAGGGTGGTGAGTTTAGACCACCGGTCATTAAATAAAAGAATACTTTTACCCATGTATCTCATATTTTCTTTTGTTAATATTGGTTGAAAATACAGTATTTTTTGTTAAAGTAGTTCAAAGAGAAATCTCCTACAGGAGAACCGACGAAAAAATAAGTAATTGCTAACTTTAGTTTTGCAAATATTGGTTGCGTAAATACACTGTACTTACTCGCTTTTCTTTCACAATATGCAGCCATTTGGCTACTTGTATTATAAATACGTAATTGTATAAGAATGCTGCAGCAATTACCGTGGTATTGAAGTGATGTGAAGTATAAACAAAAACAAACAAACTTTCAAATTTAATCACAAATACGGTTTAAAATAACCAGATGGTAAATATCTTTGATATTTTGAGAATAAAATCTCTTTTTCAAAAAAACCCCAAAAAACCAGAAGAATGCCATAAATACCTTTGATGGTAAATCTATATACATAAAAGCGAAAATGTATGTATGCACGCTTTTCCTCGATGTCCACAAAAGGCTTCTTTCAGAGAAGCGCTCGCTCGGTTCACAACTTAAAACTTTTTATATCATCTATAAATTGTAATATCTCACACTTAACCACGGAGCTCGCCTGTCTATTTAATTTTATTGACTTTCAAACGTTAATTATTCCACATTTCCCGCATCGGCACGCGTTACATTCGGTTTTCGGTATAAACAAAAAGCGAAACTCGACTCTAATAACAGGCCCAGAGCCAGTGAACGTTTGTCGACTTCGTCATATCAGACGGGGAAGCGTGTTTTTGAAATCAAACAAACCGATTTATTGACCTGATTAAAAACTGTCCCGCACAAAATGCTGACTGCTGAATACCTATCGCCGTCACGTCAATCAAAAATGAGCACCTGTTTTTTTTTTCCACACTTTACTATTTTCCAACTGCGCGTCGTCAAGGCTTTGTTTTTTTTTCACGGGCACCTGTTTTTTTTCACTCACACCTACAAACACCTGGGCAACGCCGGGTACCCCTCGCTAGTTATCTATAAATATAAAAGTGAAAATGTATGCATGTATGTTTGTGTGTCTGCTAAAAACTTTTGACAGACAGAACAAAAATTCATAAACTTGGTATCATATGAAAGCCCCATACTTCGCCCGACAAATATCGGAAAATTGGCCAAAAACATGAATTTTTTCACCCTGATATCAGCACTTTTCTACAGGGGGGGGGGCAGCAAAAACCGTCCTCTCATGACGAGATCGGTTCTACGCATACGTCAGATGACGTCATGACCTGATTTAGTTTAAACATTTGAAGAACTGACACAATTTCATGTACGTCATGTTAGGTCAGTTGGTTAGAGCGTTGGGTCATTATCTAAACCTTTTGGGTTCGAATCGTGGTGTGAGATTTTTTTTTTTTTTTTGATTTTTTATATTTAAATATTGAAGCAGGGTTAGATAAGCCATTTTTTATGTAACGTTCGTTTTTCTGTTTTTTTTTTTTTTACTTCGCTTATTCTTAGGTTTTCATTAACACTCCCCACCCCCAACCGACCACACACACCCAAAAACACCCGGGTACCCACCAATTTTTTTAAGTTTTAATATCGAAACAGGCTTATTTAAGCCATTTTTCACATGTTTTTTATTTTTTTTTTTATTTTTCAGATTTTTTAAAAGCAGTTTTAACGTTCTCTTTTCTGTTTTCTTTTTTGTTTTTGTTTTCTCGATTTTTACATTTAACATCGTTCGTTTGCCGTACGTTAGTTTTTTTTGTGTTTTATTCTTATGTTTTGATTACCCCCCCCTTCCCCATCGTGTTTGTTTTTCTGTTTTCTTTTTTTACTTCGCTTAATCTTAGGTTTTTATTAACACCCCCCACCCCTCCGGCACACACCTACAAACACTCAGGCAACGCCAAGTACCCTAACCCCCCCTAGTCTACATATATAAAAGCGAAAATGTGTGTTTGTATTTATGTTTGTGTGTTTGTATGTCTCGCAAAAACTTTCCACACGGGTCACGGATTTTCGCCAGATCGGTATCATTTTAAACTTCCAACCTTCGCCCGACAAATATTAATTTTTTCACCCTGAAATCAGCAGTTTTCTACAGGGGGGTGGTCAGCAAAAACCGTCCTCTCATGACGCGTTTGGTTCTATGCATGCGCAAATGACGTCGGAACCTGATTTAGTTTAAAGATTTAAAAAAGCGACACAATTTCGGCGATGTCGTCTTAGCTCAGTTGCTTAGAGCGCGGCCTCATTATCTAAAGGTTTTGGGTTCGAATCGTGGTATGAGATGTCTTTTTTTTTTTTTCCCGATTTTTTAAATTTTAATATTGAAGCAGGGTTATTTAAGCCATTTTTCACATGTTTTCAGATTTTTTAACGTTCATTTTTTTTTTTTTTTTTTTTACTTCGCTTATTCTTAAGTTTTCATTAAGACCCCCCCCCCCACACCCGACTGACCACACAAACCCAAAAACAGGTTATTAAAGCCATTTTTCACGTATTTTTTTTTTAGGTTTTTATTTTTCAGATTTTTTAAAGTTTTAACATTCGTTTTTCTGTTTTCTTTTTTGTTTTCCGATTTTTAATATGTTTGCCGTACGTTAGTTTTTTGTGTTTTTTTTATTTATTTTTTAAAGTTTTAACTTTTTTATATAATATTTAATTTTTATTTAATATTTAAAAATATTTACTTTGCTTATTCTTATGTTTTTCCGTTCACTTATTCTTTCTTTTCCATCATGTTTGCTTTTTTTTTTTGTTTTTGTTTTTCCGATTTAAAAAAAATGTTTTAACATTTAATCAGGATTATTTTGTTCGCTTATTCTTTACTTTCCATTTTTTATTGTTTTGATTTATTAAATCTAAGATCAGCCCCTGGCGGATTTTCCTAATACAACCACCTTCAGTGAAAAATGTTTGACACGCCTCTGATGAAGGTTATTACTTTTTTTATCATAATTTTGATAATTTCTATTTCCCAATCCTTGGAAAAAGTGAAATTAACAAGGCTTTTTTTTCCTTATCAGATTCCATTTTCTTTTTATTGCTAAAAATAACTCCAAAAAAATTTTCTTTGAGAAAAAACATTTCTTTAATCAACTTTTTCTTTTCTTTCTTTCTGCCATTTCTTATTTTTTCTGTCTTTTCTTTTTTTACCTTTTTCACTGTCTGAACACAATTTGTTATATGCAAATTTTTAATTAAAAGACACTTTACAAAGGTTTTGTTTGTATACTTTTGGAAATTTATAAAAAAAATTCACTTAGGCTTTATTGGAGCAAAATCTATAAACAAACATATATATATATATATATATATATATACACACAAACATTTAAATAAAAGAATGGTATGCAAAGATTTTAAAAAAATATATTTGATTATATAAAAAATGTTTTTTTAAATATTACATTTTCTGGCATAATAATCTTTAATTTATTACCACAAGCAATAAAGATAGCATAAAAAGAAAAAAAAATCTATGTTAAAACAAAATTTGTCCTTTTGTTATTCATTCTGGGGGTGCTTCAACTCAATTTAATCCTATTTACTTACCCCAACATCACTTTTCACACTCTTTCATAATTAGTTACAGTTACTCTTTCTATACTCAAACATGTTTCCTTATCCCCATCTTGCCATAAAAGGTTTATTTATTTATTTTTTTTTACTAGGGGGTCATCGTTTATCAAGACCCAAAGACCACTCAAGCATAAGGGTTAATAAGTATCAGATTGCACACTTTCATGTGGACAAACATTAGATCACTAAAGTTAAGCCACAGTGAGTCTAGTTAGAATTAAAATAAGTGACGATTTGGAAATACCAAATAATGTATGAGCTCTCCAATTTTCTCGGCATTGTTTCCGGTTGTCCTATTCCTATCTTGCCATGAGTTTATTATTTATTTTGGTACTAGTGCACTTATTGATCTGTGCTGAAATAATGTTATTATTTAAAAAAACATTCTTAACATGGGGAGGGTGTTTTGTACCTATTCTGTACTTTAACTTTACAATTGAATAAAAAAACATATCATAAAACTTTAATTAAACTTTGAAATACAATTTAAAAAAATAGCGCGGATCAGTAAGTGCATTAGCACCTTTATTTTTTTACTAGGGGGTCATTATTTATCAAGACCCAGAGGCTATTCAAGGATAAGGGTTAATGAGTATCAGGTGTCCTATGAGACAACACTGATGATTGGTAATGGTGGAAATTGGGTAGAACTTGATTATTTTAAAACAGCTCAATAAAAACTTGTTTATATCAGACTTGAAAACCACCATGTTAAAGTCAGCTGGGAAGCAAGCTTGTGCTATCGTGTTCCACAGATGAATAGTTCTAGAAAACAAAAACTTTGCTCATGGAATTTTCGTTTAGTTTTAAGCACGGATAGAGAGATAGGGAAATTGTTGACAGTTGTTGTAGAAGACGAGTATTGCTGTGAATGTTTATAGAAATTAAAAAATTTAGAAGAATCAAAGAATATCATAGTCACAATTAGCACAAAAAAAAAAAAGAAAAAAGAGATTAAAATAAAAAAATATATTGAGAAGCCAAAGTATACTTACGATGTACAACGTTTCATCTTCAATTTTCTGTTCTTTTACCGAAGCAGTTAAATGCTTCACAAAATCATTCATGTTATCACACTTAGTGTGATCCATGTGAACACCATGAGCGACTGTTAAGGTGGATACCTTCTGTAACAATTGTTCGTAAAGCACTTTCTGGCAGTAGCATTCCACACAGTTTACTGTCACAACATTGCTCTGGAAGAAGAAAATACATGAAAATTAAGATACTTCCGATAACAATGATTAGTAGATATCAACTAGTAAAGATTCCACATGTTTCAGTTTAAAGAGATTGGGGGGGGGGGCGTAATATGGATACTCACATTTGAAAATTCAAATATATTAAATTGGATTCAATTAGATTTATAAGCATCAAAAACCAATTAAGCAAGATACCCTGAATTTCTAATTTCTTCTTAAGACCAAACACATTCGCTGCCAGCCATAGCTCTATTAAATTTGTTATCATTGCAAAGCTATTTTTTGTGCAATTTCCAAAAAATAAAGTCAACAAATAATGCATATGAATATAATATGGAACAGTTATTAAATTTGTATTTATTTTTAAAGAAATTGTCACGAGCCACTCTTAACTAAGGAATTGTCAGTTTTTACCAGTTTGTATATTTTTTGTAATAAAATAACTTTTTGTATAGAAATTTGCCATTTTTTGCAAGAATTGCAAGGATCACTTTTTATAAAGGAATTGTCATGAGTCACTTTTAATAAAAGAATTGTCAGTTTTTATTAGTTTGTATATTTCTTGTAATAAAAATTACTCAAATCTGCTTTTATTTATAGTGATTCATTCAACTTATAACTTAGATACATATTCGCTCGAAAAAAATAATACATGGCAGGGGTCAAATATAAGATAACTCGTAAACATTCTATTCAATGTGTTATTTTGAGATGCCAGCTAAAGTTAAGACAGTTATCGTACGTGCCGAGTGTGCATTGACTAATAAAAAAGAATTTTGTTACTACGAGTTTACTTGTAGCAGGCAAGGCTAAGCGAATGCCAGGGTACGAGAATACTTGTAGTTGGCAGTGAATGCGTTAAGTTTTACGCTTTAAACATTTTTAGATTTAAAATAATGTAATGGGAGTCTAAACATAAGGTTTAGTATTGTTATATCTTGATTTTAATCTTCTGAGACGGACATAAAAGTGGTGCAGAACTGTTCTGTTTAGTAAATTAATTTCACCTGTTCTGTAACAGATATCCTTTTAATATATATATATATATATATATATATATATATATATATATTATATATATATATATAGAGAGAGAGAGAGGCTACCTTAAGTCTTGACAGAATATGGATACCCATGGTAAGGGTGCCTGCGCGTGAAATTTTTGTGGCAAAAGTTGTGTAATCTCCAACCATACTTCTCCTGAGTTGACATTGTTGAAGTGGCAAGTGGAAGTAATGGATGACTGGAAACAATGCGGAGATAAGCGGAAAGCACGTACAGCACCTAGAAGTCCCAAATGGTCAGCAATCTGGTACTAGCCAGGCTCAACTTCATGTGGATGACTAATATATATATATATATATATATATATATATATATATATAAATATATATATAAAGTGTGTGTGTCTGTGTACATTTCCCTACGCAATAACTGTCAATTTTAAGTCTAAGGGTACTGAGATTTAGGAAAATCTTTTTGACCGGTTTTCGGACAGAAATTTGGCTCTTAAGGGGTCAAAGTTCAACGATTTGAGCTTTGAGAACTCTACCAAACTCCTGACAATTTTGGGTCTAAACACTTGAAATTTTAGATATAAGTTCCTTGGACATGGATCTAACTTAATAACTTGATTTGAGCCCAAAAAAATAAATTTTAAGGGGTCATAATAGAGGTGAAAATTTTAAAAAATTGACCGCTTTTTTTTTTTTTTGCTCAACATACACCTCCAAACACCCAGGCAACGCCGGGCTAAAATGCTAGTATATATATATATAGTCATCCACATATAGTACTGTTTCGCTGTATCACACCTCCTCAGCGTGGCTAGACAGGCAACTACCTCAAGCCAGGATCGAAACCCGACCGGCCAAACGACAGTCAAGACTTCTTACCATTACTCTATTCAGCTGCTGCTGTGTGGGTAGTGAATTAATGATGTCTTGACATCGTCCAAATGCCTAAGCTCGATTTGTTTACACAAAGAGCATGAGTGTGTGTGTGTGTGTGTGTGTGTGTGTGTGTGTGTGTGTGTGTGTAATTGAAAACTATTTTTATGTATTGTTTCCTCTTTATCATAACTTTCTTTAACCCTTATCCTTGAGTGGTCTCTTGGCCTTGATAATGTGATGATGCCTATGTAAAAAAAAAAAAAAGAAAAAAGTCTAGCAACAAAGACAAAGTGTCAATGAACGTTTTGTTTATTTTTTTAAACATACACAAAAAACACATCGTTGTTTAATACCTGTGGCTCGTAGGTTCTCAGTATTTAATTTTAAATTCTACATAATTATGCAGAATGTAGAAACTGTGTATAAATAGAATTCAATGTAATAATGAAATGAAACCAATCATCTAATAAGAAACCATAAAATATGAATAAGTAATTAAGTAATGTTTGTTTTTCAAAGGAATATGCAAAATTAGTTAACCTTCATGTAATTGCTCGCATATCGATGACTGAGTATATTAAAAGTTTGTTTTGATAATTTTTAAATATAAAAAGTAGGCTTTAATATCAATTTCAGAGTGCTAAAAAACTCAACTTTATAGATATATAGATAGATAGATATCTGTGTGCGTGTAATATAATTTTGGAATTAAAAATCCAACATAATTAATGAAAATCAAAAATTGTTTTTATGTTTATCAATATTTCCTCTTTATGCAAAAAGTCTAGCAACAAAGATAAACATTTTTTTTTTTCACATTCACACATACATCAAAAAACATTGTTTGGTTCTTAAATAATTTAAAATTCACTGCTTCAAAAAAGAGGAACAATATTTTGATTTTTAATGGCAAAGTTTACATGCAAAAACACAACCTTTTAATCTTTCACCAAAGACAAAATGCCTTCAACAAGTAGAAAGAAAAACAAGACTAAGATGTCTATGCTGAAAATCAACAACTTAAAATAAATATTTATTTAAAAACAGCAAAAATATACACCATTGTTTGACTTCTAAATTAATAAGAATATACTAAACATTTTGACCCGTTAAAAATGGCCAACAGTTATATCCTGTTGATTTAGAAGGAGTACTTTAAACCAACTTGATAATTGAATATGGATAAAGTTGTGCTCATTTTTGCCTTAAATACTAATTCCTTACTAATCCTGAGCTGTGCATTGAACCGATACCATAATGCTTAGTTCACCATACCTTATAACAAAATCCATACAAAATTTCAGCCAAATTGGCTCAGTAGTTTTACGAGAAAAAAGAAAAAAAGTGAAATGGACAGAGAGAAAAAGAGAAATATATGAATATACATGTTAATTGTTAAGGCTTCTACTAACTTAAAAAAAACTGACCTGCAGTTCTTCCAGAATTTTTGAAGTGACAAAAGATTTCCCGCTTCCAGTATGGCCATAAATAAACAATGACGGAAGACTCATTTCATGTTTCTGCAATGTTCAAAAATTTTTTATTCAGTTTTATTTATAGAAAGTGAGAAATATTTAAAAACAAATTTATTTGAGTGTACATAACAGCCTAAAATGGAAACACACAAGAAATCTTATGAATCAGGCATGCGCAATAACTCACCAACAAAGGAGCAAAATATTACAAACTAGCTAATCCATGTCTAGAGTAACCCAGAAAAGCAGATGAACTCAAAGGAAATTCCAGGTTCCAACGTTGAACTGTGGTTGTCTGGTGTGAATGTTAATACAAAACAGTTGAGAGAGGGAGGACCAAGACAGATGAACAAGTTTAATTTCCAACTTGGACATAAAAGTTTGTGTTAATGAAGGGTATTTTTTTGCTTAAAAAAAAAAAAAAAAAAAAAAAAAAAGTTAAAAGATATTTTACAAATGTTTTGTTTGCATACTTTTGGAAATTTATAAAAAAAAATTAATTTAAGGTTTAAGCAAAATCTATAAACTAACAAAACAAACAAGTATATACATACAAACATTTAAATAGAAGAATGGTACATGGATGTTTTACAAAATTTATTTAAATAGTTGATCATATAAAAGAATATTTTATTTTTTTTAAATATTAGATTTTTTAGCATAATAATCTTTTCATTTATTATCATAAATGGTAAAACCAGAATTGAAAAGCATAAAAAGAAAGTCAATGTTAAGACAAAATTTGTCCTTTTGTTATTCATTCTGGAGGTGCTTCAACTCAATTTAATCCTATTTACTTACCCGAACATCACTTTTCACACTTTCTTTACCACAGTTACACTTTCTATACTTAAGCATGATTTCCTATCCCTATCTTGCCATAGCGGGTTTATTTATTATTTTTTTACTAGGAGGTCATAGTTTATCAAGACCTAAAGGCTGCTCAAGCATAAGGGTTAATGAGTATCGGGTTGCACACTTTCATGTTGACAAACATTAGATCACTAAAGTTAAGCAACAGTAAGTCTGGTCAGTATTAAAATAGATGACCTTTGATGAAATAAATATTAAATAGATGACATTTGGAAATACCAAATGACGTATAAGCTCTCCAATAATTTCGGCATTGTTTCCAGTTGTCCGGGATTTCTCCTTGCCACGAGAACCAATGAGTGTCTACTCAGAAGAGGTGTAGTTATAAAGATGCAGCAACTCTTGCTTCACAATTACACGTGCAGTCACCCTTGCAGGGGTTATCCATTGTCTCTCAAGGCTTAACAGGGGCAAGTGCATGTGTAATTATGTGGAAAGGGTTGCACAATCGACAACCACACCTCTCCTGAATCGGCACTGCTTGAGTTCAGTGGCAAGGAAAAGTCCAAGACGACTGGAAACAATGCCGAGATAAGCAGAGAGCACATACAGCATCTGGGAGTCCTAAATGGTTATCCATTTAGTATAGGCACCGCCAAAACTGGAGGGGCAGGTAAGTACTTTTTGACGGACCGTCTTTTTAAAAATCTACCAAAAATCAGGTAATTATCCGATCAATACGAAATTTTCAGCGATTATTAAGAGAAGAATGAACTTTATAACAGTGTACTTATTTTTCATAAACGATATTTATATATATATATATTTTTGCTTACAACCCCCCCCCTGTTTTGATGGGGTACAAATATGCTTAAAATAATCATCTGAAACTGAACACAACATATTGTGTTGTTGTAAGGGACAGAATTATAGATTAAAAAAAAAAAAAAAAAATTGTTTGCATACCTTATTTTGACATCTGAATATCAAAACTTCGATTGTGTTTAATTATCCCGCTTTTGAGTTTTGAAGTGTGAAATTCGGTGAATATGTTAAGTAAAATAATTAATTTAAGTTAAGCAAAACAAAAAAAAAAATATTTAATATTTATACGAAAAAAGCCATTTTAAAATCTTTGATAAATAGATTAACAATTTTTTTTTAGCGAGCCGAATAATGCATGATCATTATTAAACAGGGCATGCTTTGAAGAATCGATACAAAAAAAAAATTTGATAAATATTGTGCCCTTTGTGTTAAAAATAGCATCATTTTTTCGATCCCGTTTGAAAACGTTTGCCGCCTTTCGACTACGGTGGACCAAACGCGCTGAAATAATTTTTTTTTATTCTGCTTATTTTGAGGAATGATTTTTAATGGAGTATATTTGTTTTTTAAGTTGGACTCTATTTAACCCATATTTGGGTCCCTAATAGGTACTACCACTCCAGGTCAGAGTGGACCTAGGAGCAATGGCAATTAAAGGGTGGCTCCACACTCCCCAAGGCCCGCAAGTTGGGGCCTCATGAAGTTATTGAGGTTGTTTATAAGTTTTATTACCTTAATGATATAATTGAGGCACAGAGTGGCGGCAGGTGTTAGTGTAATGGCATGGAAGAGTTAGGAGAGAATGGAGTTCAGAGAACAGCTGTCATTACCAAGCAGCATAGTGTTACCATTGTCGACCAAGGAATATTGGGGTAAGTAAATAGGATTAAATCGAGTTGAAGCATCCTCAGAATGAGTAACAAAAGGACACATTTTGTCTTTCAGGCATGTGTATACAGTGTGAAGATGTATGGAAGTGAAACCTGATCATTGAGAGTTGAGGATATATGTTGCATGAGAATGATCTGATGTATGTATAATGTGAGTCTTAAAGACAAGTTTAGATCTGATGACCTCAGAGGAAGATTAAATCTGATTCCTATAGGGAAACACCCAGGGTAACATGAGAAGAAGTGTTTAGAATGAACATGAGAGAAAGATCTAGCCAGAGATAAGTTCGTTTGTAATCCAATCTCTAAAAGTTTTTGAACGCATGTCAAAATGTCAAATGGATGTTAGACAGAATATGATGCTGAAATATAGACATGCAAAAATGGTATTTTACCTCTCCAAAAAGATTGGCCAACAATTCTATCTGCTTCTGCCGGCCAACAATTTCTTCCTGCAACTTTTCAGTAACTTCTTCAACTGTCATTTTGTTAATCGGAAACACAATAGGCAAAGTGGGTAATAATGAGCAACAATCTCCAAGTTGTGATGAAGATTTTCAAGGCTAGAAAATAAATTGAAACAAGAATATGAAAAAAAAAAAAAAAAAAACATGAAATTGTTTTTGCTTTTCTAACCATCAATTCAAATAAAGAAATAATGAATTCAAAACGCATGATTCAAAATTTACTGAATGATTTCAAAGTTTATCAAAGAAACAGTCCAAGAAAAATGGGATAAGAAACGGCAGAGAAACTGTTTTGCTGTATAACACCTCTTCATTGTGACTAGACGAGCAAGTGTTTCAAACTGAGATTAAAACCCAAACATTTTGTTAAAATTTGGAGTCACTATTCACTACATAGTCAACACAAGCTATAAAACGGAGGGCAATCTAAATGATTATCAACCCAACAAAGGTCACCCTATTCTTTTACAAAGAGTCACACATTCTTGCTGAACTTTGAAAGACTTTTCTCAAAAATGTAAAAGACATTGCAAAAAAAACAAAAACAAAACACTACTGAACACTCATATTGTTTGGATTATTCAGACTACTGTTCTCATCTTGAGTGTTATTTTCAAAACGTTTCGATCAATGTAACCTCTGACCTTCTTCAGGTGTTGTTAAAGTTGGAAATCTGCAAGGAATTTTGAACAGAACCCTTTATTTAATCCACAGGGGTAGCATGATTTCATTCCGGCTGCCATAACTGGGTATTAGTCCTAAATAATTCGCAATTGTATTTTGAGTGTTGCCCGCATTAAGGATTGAACCATCAACCCCCAGAAGAGTGTTCTTTGCAACTGGATTTACCAAGTACTTTGCAGTCATTCGTATATAAATTTCGGGATGTACTACTTTCCTACAGATTACTATATTTAAAATTCAGTCCCACAATCTTCTAGTTATGGTAGCACAAACAAAGCATCTGCTTCTAATTTATCATAAACCAGCACGGAAATAAATGCTACACGAGTCGAAGTGCAAACAACACTCAAGATAAGAACAGTAGTCTGAATGATCCAAATAATACAAACTTTCAATCAAAATCTAAAAAAATCAGAAACATATCATTCAACCTTTTCTGGAATAGGTACAGTTTGTAAGGTCTTCACGTTCATTAATGTACTGGGTGTATGAACTGAAATAAGATTGCGTTATGAATAGGAAGAGAATGATTTTAATAGATGGTGACGCGACAAACCTCATCCTGAATTGCTATGGCAGACATGTTATTCTACACAAAACTGTCGCAAGAAAATGTGCAATGCTTTATCATCTACAGCATAACATGGCTAAAATAAAAATAAAAACACCACATACCAAATGCCAGCCTCCCCTCCCATAGTTTTTTTTTTTTTTAAAATTATTTTTTATTCAATTTTCACCCCAAACAAGGCACAGTGCTACTCTGAAGTAGGGAACTACTATTGGGGACATAAGTTGCAGGAGTATTATGAAGGAAGATGAGTAGCAAGATGTCTGTTCACATTACACTTGAACTTCTGCATGTCAGTACAGTTGGGAATGCAGAATCCCGGAAGGGAGTTCCAAAATCTAGCAGTTCTGGGGAATAAACTATTGGAGTAGAAGGCTTTCTTACACCTAGGGATCTCTACTGTGAAGGGATGGGATTTAGCTGCTTGTCAGGGGTATTCACATTGAGGGGGTACAAGTGCTTGTAGTTCGTCAGTGCATTCATCATTAAAGTATTTGCAGAACAGGCAGAGGGATGCAACATTTCGTCGATGGGACAGAGGCCTAGATGACAGTTCAGGACCTA
Organism: Euprymna scolopes; assembly: GCF_053919585.1. Lineage (NCBI taxonomy): Eukaryota > Metazoa > Mollusca > Cephalopoda > Sepiida > Sepiolidae > Euprymna > Euprymna scolopes. Next base: position 35,794,797 of record NC_136496.1, on the reverse strand, counting down.
TCAGGCTGGCGATTCTCTTTTGAACCCTGTCCAGGAGTGAGAGACAAGTAGCAGATGCACCAGCCCAAATGTGAGAACAGTACTCCATACATGGGCGAATGGTGGTCTTATAGGGGTAGAGAATACTTTCAGTCATAAGTAGTTTTCTAGCACGGTAGAGGGAGCCCACCTTCGCAGCAGCCTTGACAATACTCTCAATGTATATAATCCAGTTAATGGGTAACACTTATCAAGGCTAAAAGCAACTCAAGGATAAGGGTTTAGAGAGATTTTTAGAACAGTGTTATTTTATTTATTATCTCCTCACAAGGAGGTTAAACACAAGGTCAAATGTGGGTTTGATGAAAGTGTTTCTGTTGAACAAACTGGATTCAAACTTGGTACAACCAGGTTTTCAGTCCGTATTGTTAGCCCCTAAGCCTCCCCCCTCCCCTTTGAACAGTGATAGAACAGTGTTATAAAAGGATTGAGAACCATGATTAATTCACAAGATGACTCGACATATTTGTTCGCATTAGACTTAGAAATTACCATGTTGTAGTCTGTAGGGAAACATTCCCATGGTAATGTGGTTCACATGATGTAAGTTCTTGGAAAGAAACTCTATTCCTGGAAGTTCCGTTTGATTTTAAATAAATGTACATTTTCATATGTTGGATATATGACCCCCCCCCCTCCCAGCCCAGCCCCAAACCCAAACCCATCCCTCACCACCACCTCGAGAGAACTAATGGTTATTTCAAAATCGTTTTTTCTGTTTGTCACATTCTATAAAAACAAAAACAAATAAAAAACAAAAGCAACAACAAAAAAAGCAAAAAACAAAAAACAAAACAAAAACAAACAAAAAAATGTTGCAATTTGATTGTACATTTTTCTTTTCACAAAAAAATGTTTTTACCAAAATGCCCATGGAGTCATAAGTAAATACATAAATAAAAAACAAAACAAAAAAACAAGTGACATAAGCATTTTTGTAAAATGTTACCTGCCTCTAAAAATGTTCCCCTGGAGCAACCTGTTTTGGCACTTGAAAATACTATTAATAGATTATTATGTTGAAACAAGTAGAAATCAGAAATCATTTATAAAACAGGATTGACTACAACACGAACATCAGCAATCAAATTATTCCATGCAAAGAGGGGCATTCAGTGTTGACTTCTAATAGAAGACAATGCTGGTCAAAATCACTGGAAAGATTTTTTTTTTTTTTTACATAGGCATCACTACTTATCAAGGACAAGAGGCAACTCGAGGATAAGGGTTAAAGAGCGTACAGTAGAAATTGGACAATATAGTAATCGTTAGTAATGGAAATTCGGTAAATTTGTGGTACACATGCAGAGAGCGATCCGTGCTGAAATAATAACATTATTTAAAAAGCCATTCTTAACATAGGGAGGGGAAGGTGTTTTGTACCTATTCTGTACTTTAACCTTACAATTGAATAAAAAAAACATATCATAAAACTTTAATTAAACGTGGAAATATGATTTAAAAAATAGCGCGGATTACTCTCTGCATTAGCACCAAATTTGTTAACTTATATGGAACGGCTCATCAAAAACTTGTTTACGTTAGACTTGAAGACAACCATATTGTAGTCAGGTGGAAAGCAGAAAAATGGAAGACAATTTCATAGGCGTGCAGTTCTAAAAAAGAAGCTTTGCTCATGGAATCTACATTTAGGCTTAGGCACAGATAAAGAGTGAGGAAATTAGTGAGAGTGTTTTCTGCTAGACGGGTGTTTCTTGTGAAAGTTTGGCGAAGGGGGACTATAGATTGGAGCTCAGCCGAGCACTTGACATGAAAATAATGATAAAGCAGAGACAAACTCGCAACATCTCTTCTGTGAGAAAGAGGTTGCAAGGAAGAGAAAAGGATATCCCCCACGAGGCTACAAAGTCTATTTTGAACCCTATCAAGGCAGGACAAGTCCTTTCTAGTAGCTCCTGCCCAAATGTACCTGGCTCTTATATAGATAGAGAATTGCATCAGCAGTGAGATATCTATTGGATCGATAGAAGGATCCCACCATTTTTCCAGCGATAGGGGGATTGTTCTACTGCTTCAAAAATATCTCACTCCCAACACCATCCACTACTTATATAAGGGTCAAATATGCCGAAGATAGAGTACTGTTACAACATCTGGGGTGGAGCCCCAAAAAGAGCCCTTTCTTGGCCTGATAGGATACAAAACCAGCTTCGAAATTTAGCGGGCGATGATCTTTTCTACTTCCCCAATCCCTATTTCTCACAGATGAGACTTTGTGAACTCATCTCTGCTCTATTGATACCTTTATAGTAAGTACTCGACTGAGCTCCAATCTATAGTCCCTCTTCATAAACGTTCACAACAAATACTTGTCTAGCTGAAACAACTGCTAATAACTTTTCCCACTCCCTCTCTGTGCTCAAAACTAAACAAAAATCCCATGAGTTTCTTCCCTAGAACCGTCCATCTGTGTAACACAATACCATTTGTTTGCTTCTCAGTTGACTATAACATGGTTGTCTTCAAGTCTAATGTGAATAAATTCCTATTGAATCATCCATTTAGTTAATTTTACCCTACCCAAGTTTCCACCATGACTGATATTGTCTCACCATCTACCCAACATTTAACCCTTATCCTTGAATGGCCTCCGGCCTTGATAAGTGTCGACATTATAAGTTAAAAAAAAAAAAAAAAGAAGATAAAAACATCTGTTTTCTTAAATAGTTACAAGTGCAAAAGTTAAAATAAAAGCAAAAATATTTTTTGTACTTCATTATTCTCAACATCCAAACCCTCCATTATTCTGTTGCCTAAAACAGTTCATTGAACCGCTCTATACTTCATAGAGCTCTTATGTTAATCTCCCTCCCATGGCAGGAAGATGTGACAAAAGGTCAGGAAAGTGTGATTTTAAAAGTTAGCATCCTAGAGGAAGAGCACCCTAGTCTGCAAAAATTGCCATTTCCAGGTAGGGGCATCTCAGGCAATTGATAATAAACTAACTCCTTCTCAAAGGGTGAGAAGGTAAAGCCTAGGAGAATGGTCCTCCTGGAACTGCACAAGATCAAAACCAACAGGGAATAAGCCATTTGAACAATAGCCTAGATGCTGGTGGCATTGGGACTGAAGGAAAACCCCTGGCCGAATTTCATAAACTCCCTAAATATTAGAAGTACTAAGATACAATAAATTAAGATTAGTAACACAAAGGAGAGATTGACCACTGTTCATGAGTACAGACTGTTTATTTTACAAGTTAGAAAAGCATTTCTTGCAAGACACGAAAATGGTTAAAAAAATGTTTTTTTTACCCCCAATATTTCCTCCTGTATCAGAAAACACGCTATGTGATATACGTATATCTGTACGTGATGTTGCCAAGCTAATCAAAAACCTTGATTCCAGTAAAGCAACTGGCCCTGACGGTATTCCAATTATAGTACTCAAAAAAACTTCAACCTGAACTAGCGCCCATACTTACAAAACTGTTTAAACGTTGTCTTAAGGAGAATAGTTTCCCGTCTCCCTGGAAAATTCATCAGTATGCTCTGTATTTAAGAATTCAGGTGATCGCTCATCCCCCTCTCAGTACAGGCCAATAAGTCTCCTGTGCGTCATGAGTAAGTTGCTGGAATCTGTGTTAAATAAAGAAGTAATCAACCATCTCAACAAAAATAACCTTCTTAGTGACACTCAATATGGTTTCCGTTCTGCTAGATCTACAGCAGATGTGCTTACAGTTATATCTCATAGGATTAGCAAATCTCTCGACGGAGGCAACCTTTCTAGGGCAATTGCTCTTGACATATCTAAGGCCTTTGATAGGGTATGGCATAAAGGTTTACTTCACAAGATCTCTAGCTATGGTATAGCTGGAAATGTCTTCTCAATTATTAAATCATTTCTTTCTGATAGGTTCATAAGAGTAATAGTTGAGGGGCAAAAATCAGAAGCTCACAGTATTAATGCTGGTGTCCCTCAGGGGTCCATCCTGGGCCCAACTCTTTTCCTGATCTACATTAATGATCTTCCAAATCACATCCTTACATCATTTATAGACATTTATGCTGACGACAATACCATTTATGGTAGCACATCTAAAATAGTAAACGACCAAGTTCTCTCCGATTCTCTCTCCTCTGATCTTGAGCACGTAGTACAGTGGGGAAAGGAGTGGCTGGTTACTTTTAATGCATCTAAAACCAAGCTTCTCTCTTTACATCATCAACATTCTGATCCACATCTGGCATCAATTGAAATGAATGGCTCTCGTCTTGAGGAGGGCTCAAGTTTTGATAAGCTTCTGGGCTTGACCATTACTCCTGATCTTAAATGGAACACGTACATCAAATCTGTTGCCAAGGCCGCTGGAAAAATGGTGGGATCTTTCTATCAATCCAGTAGATATCTCATTACTGATGCAACTCTCTATCTATATAAGAGCCAGGTACGTGCAAGGATGGAATACTGTTGCCACATCTGGGCAGGAGCTGCTAGAAAGGACTTGTCCTGCCTTGATAGAGTTCAAAATAGACTTCGTAGCTTCGTAGAGATGTCCTTTTCTCTTCCTTGCAACCTCTATCTCACAGAAGAGATGTTGCGAGTTTGTCTCTGCTTTATTGTTATTTTCATGGAAAGTGTTCGACTGAGCTTCAGTCTATGGTCCCCCCTCGCCTAACTTTCACAAGAAACACTCGTCTAGCTGAAACCACTATCAATAATTCCCCCCACTCTTTATCTGTGCCTAAACCTAAACGTAGATTCCATAAACAAAGCTTCTTTCTTAGAACTGCACGTCTGTGGAATTGTCTTCTGCTTTCCGGCTGACTACAATATGGTTGTCTTCAAGTCTGACATAAATAAGTTCTTGATGAGCCATTCCATATAAGTTATCAAATTTACCGAATTTTCATTACTAATGATTACTATATTGTCCAATTTCTACTGTACACTCTTTAACCCTTATCCTTGAGTGGCCTCTTGGCCTTGATAATGTGGTGATACCTGTGTAAAACAAAAAAGAAGCCTTAACAATTAAGGTACAATATTTAAGTTGAAATTTATCAATTTTCAAAGCGCACTTTTATAAACTCACAAAGTAAAACATAAAAATTTAATTTCAATTGAATCTAAAAATTATGTTGGATTTATTTTATTTTATGTACATTATGTTGCACTTAAAAAAAAAAAATTAAATTTATCTATGATTTAGCAATTAATGATATAGATGTATAATTTTCAACATAATTCTTTTAAGTGCAACAAAATGTACATAAAATAAAATAAATCCGAGGTAATTTTTAGATCCAAAATTAATTTTTTTATATTTTACTTTGTAAAGTTTATAAAAGTACACTTTGAAAATTGATAAGTCTCAAATTAAATTTTGTACCTTTATTATTATCACGAGTTATAAAAAAACATTTTCATGCTTTGCAGAAAATGCTTTTCTAACTCATTTTTTTAGATTACATTTTGCTTAATTTTTTAATTAAAAAAAAAATAAAATAAAAATAAATTACTTTTGCAATGCCTGTAACAAGTTGAAATTATTTCTTGTTTTAATGTTCTACTTGGGTGAAAAAGGTAAAGTTTTTGGTAATAAAAAAAAAAAAATGATTAAAGTCTGGTATATAAAAAACAAAAAAGAAAAAAACATATACAATTAAATCTACTTTTCTGTCTTTCCACCACACTCTTTAGTTCTATTTCTTCTTTATATCTATTTTCTGACTCTATCTCTCAGCTCTCATATTCTATGTAGGTTATAGAACACTGTTGAACTCAACATAAAACTTAATAAGAGTAACATTATATTATTACACGTACGACTTGTACTTAGAGCATTGTTTACATTTGGATTCAGTATCTACCACGTTCCAAGTGGTCTACTGCATTATTGCATGCACCTGTTACATCTATGGAATTTAGCACTATTTTATGTAGCATATATTATTTACCAAGTGTCTTACTGTATTAATAATTTATTGCTCTAGAGTTTGTTTTAGATAATTGCACAGGGCCATGAATAAGCTGTATTTAAAAAAATGTGCTTAACATATTGCTGTTAAAACTTATTTCTTTATTTCTTCTGGAACTCATTTGTTTTAAAACCAAGTTTCGATACCACTTTCAAGCAAAATATAATGAATAAAGCAAAAACAATTTCATAAGTGAGCAATGAAAAAAAATAAAAACCATAAGACTTCCAGAGCGCTATTAAAAACCCTGAATTTAAGAAGAATTTTAGTTTCAAATCCTCCATCCACACTCCAAAAGAGAAATTATTTTTAAGCGAGCACTGAAGAAAATAAGCGAGCACTGAAGAAAATAAGCCTCCAGAGCACTACTAAAAATCATGTTTTTCCTCCACCCCTAACAGAGAATTATTTTTTAAGTGATCAGTGAAAAAGAATAAAATTGAGGAGGCTTCTGGAGTGCTGCTGAAAGCACTAAATAAAATTAAGGTCTCCAGAGCACTAGTGAAAGCAAACTTCTACAGCATCCCCACCCCCAGAGAAATTATTTTTTTAAAGTGAGCAGTGAAAAAGCATAAAACTCAGGAGGCACTCAGAGCATTGTACACTGTTAAAATTATTTTTTTTAAGTACCTTATTTCTTATTCAAAAATAGAACTATTCGATGATTTTATGTGATTTTTTGTAGTACAAACTTTTCTTTTCATCACGAGCAAAATTTGGTTTGTTTTTTTCCTATGGATAGAATTCTGTGCAAGTACCTTATTTCTTATTTAAGAATAACTTATCTTGCCTTTGGTTACAGTAACGTGATGTGTACTACTTTATTTGTAAGAAAAAAAGTTAAAAATTAAAAAAAATAACGTATCCATGTCAAGTAAAAAATTAACATATTTTGCCTTTGATACATAATCTATGCAAGCACCCTATTTGTTTCTTGTAAGCATTTCTTTATTTGTTCATTTTTGGAATTTATACTAATTTCGACATGACATGCAAATAGATAGTGTTTTCACCTGAAAGGCGTTGGTTTGAAAGATGAAGAATCTTCACAAGGAGGCCTTCAGAGCACTAATCAAACCAAGTTTCTAATCCTCCATCTGTTTCATTAGTATTAAAAAAATATGTCCGTAAATTATTTGAAAGCAGACAATGGAGCTGGCGTAACACATCTTCCGTGGCCGTTTAGAACATTTAGTAATGACGGAAAACTTGATTTCAAAGACACAATGGAAATAAGATACAACAGAAATGGAAGTAAAAAAAAAAGTTGTCTTTGTGACCCAGACAGATTGTCCTTGAAATAATCAGATTATACATCGTACTGTGTGCATTTAAACTGATGCATATGAGTACGAGATATGATCTAGACAGAAAGTGTGATTTAATAGATAGAAGAAACAAGTGAACGAAAAAAAAATCAACACTAAAATACAGACATAATCTTAATAGGAATACTACTACTATTAATAATATTGTAATCAGTTGTAATGAAAAATAATAATAATCGCAATAATAATAACAGAAATAAATGAGTGATAAAAAACTAATAATAATAATGAATATGATAATATTTATAACAAGTTGCATGTGCGTAGTCTCCCTCTTATGCTGCATGTGAGATGACGCCACAAAAAATAGGAGAAATGATAAATGTGAGAAGTGTAAAGAGCCAACGTTGCCTTCACATTTTCTCCAAGTTTCAGAAAAAATCTAATGGATGGAGCAAAAGTTATGGGGTATGCAATTTTGGGGCATTTGTGATTCCTTTTGAGCTCCTGGGAACGCCAAATCCCAGTGAAAACGGATAAACGATGCAGTTTCACGCCTTAAGACATGTATATTTGAATTCAGCACCATGGAAAACTACTATATAGACATACATATCAAGTTCTTGAGTAATATGAAAAAAGAGCTCCAAAAAGACTTTTTTTTTTTTTTTTTTTTTTTTAGCCCTAAAAGTCCCAGAGGAATGCGAACCAGAATTTTGCCAGGGTCACCCATACTTAATTTATATTAAGAACGATAGCCTCGACATTTTGGCCAAGTTTCAGGAAAATCTAATGGATAGCTCAAACGCTATGGGGCAAAAAGTATCATTTTTGGCCATTTAGGGGCATTTTTGACCTCATCAATCGTCCTCATAGGTTACTGAATTTTATTCATTCCATTTAATATTTTAATTTCCTAATAATATTTATCATCATTCAACTGACAATCTATCTAGCTAATTAAACCAGTGATGACTAAACAAAATAAATAAAAAAAAAACAGCCATTCCAATCGTAAAAAATCATTTTTCCAAAGATAAAATGCTTGAAACAGTTCTTAAGAATCAAAGATAATTTTATTGGAAAGTTTATAAACAAAAAAATAAAAAAAATTGTTGCGAGTCTATCTCTGCTCTATCGTTATTTTCATAGCAGATGCTCAACTAAGTTTCAATCTACCCCCCCCCAAAAAAAAAACATTTGCAACAAATACTCCAACTACAATAACTGTTCTCTATCAATGCACAAAATTAATGAAAATTCCATAAGCAAACTTCCTTTTCTAGAATTGTCCTGTCTCTCGTCTTGGGGAGGCTTTATGTTTTGACAAGCTTCTGGGCTTGATCTTTACTCCTGACCTGAAATGGAACACGCACATCAAATCTGTTGCCAAAGTCACTGGAAAAATGGTGAGATCCTTCTACAGCTCCATTAGATATCTCACTGCTGATGCAATTCTCTATCTATATAAAAGCCAGCTACATCTGGGCATGAGCTGCTAGAAAGATCTTATCCTGCCTTGACAGAATTCAAAATAGACTTTATAGCCTAGTGGGAGATACCCTTTTCTCTTCCCTGCAACCTCTTTCTCTCACAGAAGAGACGTTGCGAGCCTGTCTCTGCCTTATCATTATTTCATGGCAAGTGATCGTCTGAACCCCAATCTATGGTCCCCCCTCGCCAAAATTTCATGAAAAACACTCGTCTAGCTGAAATCACTGTCAATAATATCTTCCAATCTTTATCTGTGCCTAAACCTAAATGTAGATTCCATGAACAAAGCTTCTCTCTTCAAAGCTTCTGCACGCTTGTGGAATTCTCTTCTGTTTTCCTGTTTTGGTAGTCTTCAAGTCCAACGTAAACAAATTCTTGATGAACCTCCCCCCCTTAAATAATCCAATTTACCAAATTTCTACTACTAACAATTATTATGATATTATCTAGGTACGGGCAAAAATGAACAAATAAAGATAGGGTGACCTAGTTTTGAAAGCCGATTTATCATAATTTTTTTTAAGGTTTCTAATTACTTTTTTTTGTATTTAAAAGATTAAGGACTAAACTTAATTTCCAAAAGAAAAAAAAAATATTTGTACACGTGAAAAAAAAAAAAAGTTATGAGAAATGTTTTCATGGCGAGCTAACCAATTCAGCTAAAATTTGAAGTTAAATAAATTCATTGCAAAATTCCTTTAAAAGATAAATATTAGTTTTCTGGGTCTATTTCAAAGATAATTAGTACAGTAAAATCCTCAGATATTAAATCAAATAATAAAAAAAAAAAATCATGTCTTGTTTATACAAAAAATAGCTTAATTAGCCAAAAAAACAGTGATTCTGCTGTTCACAAAAGTGCAACAAACGGTAGTTTTGTAAACACGGATTATATGGAAGCCCAAACTCTGAGACAGTCAAAAAGCTGTCTGAGAATGACGTCATGTAATTAAAAGGAGGGTGTTGGGTTTCTTTTTATTCCCCAGATGTGCATCCATACATTTCTATCCTGAACGTTTGTATCATTTTTTACCATTTTTTAATTTAATTATTTTTCTATGTTCCTGTTTTTAAATTAAATTTTTTTTTAATTATTAGCCAATATTATATAAAAATGTTACGCTGAAAGTTTCACCTTCATTCAAGTGAGAAAAATATTAAAATCTTACATATAATTATGCAAAACCTGTAATTTAAAAAAAAAATGTAGAAATATTTTTTGCTATCATAATTTTTTATGTGAAAAGATTAAATAAACAATGGTTAATTCAATATCGGTAGTTCGAAAAATTCATTTTTCTTCACGTTATATCCAATTCATTAATACAGATTTAGGGGCTTTTATCAGAATCTTCCTGCAAAAATTAAATAATTTTTTTAATTGTTATAATTTACAATGCTTTATTTTCAGAAATTTTTTTTTTATTACTGAAAACCATACCTTTGGTAAAGGTATTTTTGTTTAACCGAAATAATACATTTCCATTAAGATTTGAATAAAAATAATGGGTTCAATATATTCCGTGATCATTAGTTGATAAATACTGAAAATTTCATTAAAATTGGGTTATTTCCTGATTTTTTTTTTAAGTAAAGGGAGGGGTCAAAATGTTCATTCGTTTTGAGCATCGCCATTCATTTTGCACGTACCTAATATTATCTAATTGACTACTGTACACTCAATAACCTTTATCCTCGAATGACCTCTGGGCCTTGATAAGTGAAGACTTCTATGTGTAAAAAAAAAACAAAAAAAACCTGTCTACAAAACACAATATTGTGGGACTGCTTTCTAGCTGACTATAATGTGCTCGTTTTCAAATCTAATACGAATAAGTTCTCGTTGAGCCATCCCCCTAAAACAATGAAATCTTACTCAGATTCCACAATTACCAATCATCACTGTAATGTTTTAGTCTACCTGACACTTGTTAACTCTTGTCCTTGAGTTGCTATTGGGCCTTGATAAGCTGTGACCCGCTAGTAAAGAAAAAAAAAGTTGTCATGTGATGTTGACTTATTGCAAGATTACATCACCGCGAATTTGCTTAGGTTATGACGAGTAATGACGGTAATAAAGAGAGGCAACATAGTCTGCGTAATGGATTTTTTAAAGGTGCGATTCAACATGTGCTGTACTTGACAAACACAATTTACATATCGTGGTTCAACGATCTGGAACAGTGACACATATTTTAGAATATTCAGATTGTTTTCATAACAAAACATGGCTGACATACTCTGTTGGCTCAGAGACCTAAAATGAAAGTATTCCATATTTTGGAATTTAGAGGCATTTTTGTTTACCTTTCTAGATGGTTTGCTCACCAAAGTAAAAATCCTTTCTAAAGAGGAATATTGGTAACTGAGCATAACATGGTAGCTTAACTTTCAAGCATGTTGTTAGAAGGCGTTCGCATCGCTCAATTGAGGTATGGAAGTACAAAATGGAAACAATATCTCTGCTTTTCTCCGAAACTGCTTAGAACATGTTCTTTTTTTTTTATAGCATATTTTTTAAAAATAACTATGTTTATTTAAGTCAATGTTATATATTTTGATAAGCTGTTTAGATATTAAAAAAAATATATATTTATTTACAGAAATATAGAAAAAAACCAAAAAAAAAACCAATGAATGTGTTGCATTGTGTTCCAGCTTAAAAGAAAAGCTTCTTTAAAGAAAAAAAAAAAAAAAAAAAAATGTGTTTGTTTCATTTATCTAGATATTTTGAAAATATATTATTTATAGAAACATGAAATAGTGTTTGGAATTCTAATAAGATTATTCGTACAACTGTTGAACTATTTTTCTCTTGCGCATTCACCATTTTGTACCTATTAAAAGCTGTAAAAAATGTGATACGTTCATTGTTTTTGTTTTTTATTCATGTTTCTTTTAATATATTTTTAAAATATCTCAATAGTTTGCCAAAAATAGAATAAATAAAAATTAAAAAATGTTTATGTATTCAAAATAATATTTTGCGACACATTCATTGTTTTAATTTATTTTTTATTTCGGACTATTATTCTCATCTTTATTAGTTGTTGTTTTTGATCTTTTTTATTGGTTTTGTTTATTCACAACGTTTCGGCCAACTATTCCTCTGGCCTTCGTCAGGTGGTAATCGCGACGGATAGGAACTTCAAATCTCCTAACTGCATTCTCAGCCATCACTGCCATCTGTAGTTGTTGTCGTCTCACCACATTTTGGCCAATTAACCTCTGGCACGCTTTGGGTGGGATTGAAACCGCTATCTTCAGACAATGTTCATCTGGAACTGTAGAGATTCAACGTCTCCATCAACTGTGCCACGGGCCCCGAAGGGCGATCAAGGTTGGATTCTTTGATCTTATAAATCCACGTTTATTTATCTGATCTTCTATAGTCGGAAAAAAAAACTAACAAATTTGCACAATGTTCTGAAAAGAAGACATAATTGTTTAAAAACGATTGTAATTTAAACAATTAGATAGAGCGAAAAATGCTCTTTAAAATGATAAATAAAGTAAAGGTATTATAACATAACTTATTTGAAAATGCATCGTTTGAAATCAAAATTAAAAATTCATCAGGAACCTTCTTGACAACCTAATTATATATATATATATATATATATATATATATATATATATATATATATATATATACTAGCTGTACCCGGCCACGCGTTGCTGTGGCTCAGTTTGTTAAAATGGAACACATGTGAAAGTAGAGAAAAGTTTGATTCTTTTTTTCAAGAGAATGTACAAATTATTTATTTTTTTTTAACAGATGTTAAGAAAATAAACAGAAAAATACTTCCATCATTAATTATGCAAAAAAATAAATAAAATGTTGATTTAGTGTTTCAATATGCTTATAAATTACGATAAAACTTGCTGAGTATGCATTGTTTTATGGTTGTTGTAAAAATGGAACGGAAACTTAAATTTCGCTTCATTTTAATCTTTCTTAATTTTTTAATTGTGCCCCCCCCCCAAAAACGAATATAATCAAAACAGTAACATTCAACAATTGTACTTTATGTATATAAAACACAAAATGGGTGTTTGTATTACTGTACACATAGATTCGAAAAAGTTGTCAAAAAACAAATATATAACAAATAAATGTTATCAAAGGCAAGATAAGTTACTTTTCTGCCAAATTGGATATATTTTTCGTGTTTTTATTCAATGTAACATATTTATTCAGCTTGAAAAACATACAGTGTTTACCGATGTATTCAAAAATTTAAGATGGCATCTCACACCCTCTTTAACACCGTAAGTATGGAAAAAGGTGTTATAAATAAAAAACTATACAAAATACTATTAAAAACCCGCCGAATATATGTCAACCTATGTCACGGTAACATATATTGAGCGAGTTTTTAACAGTATTTTATCCGGTTTTTTATTTATAACATCTTTTCCCACACTTACCGTGTTAAAGAGAGAATAAGACGCCATCTTGAATGTTCCAATACATCGGTAAACACTGTATGGTTTTCGAGCTGAATAAACATGTTACATTGAATAAAAACACGAAAAATATATCCAGTTTGGTAGAAAAGTAACTTATCTTGCCTTTGATAACATTTATTTGTAATATATTTCTTTTTGGACAACTTTTTCGAATCTATGTGTACAGTAATACAAACCCCACGAAATATTTATTAAAACAAAAATTAAAAAAAAAGAAGTTAATAACGAAAGGGAAATAATTCCATTTTTAAACGAAAAAGTCGGTTTACCTAACTTACTGTATTAATGCTATTTTTTTAAGCAAGAAAAAAAAAAGGTAAATATCCAGATACGCTACTACAGAACACCGACCACTCTAATTTGTTTTTTTATAGGTAATTGAGGTCGCTGACAACGAATCTGATAGTCAAACTTGGGGCAAATTTACCGTTTGCATGGTATTTACCCCTGAACCCACGAACTTCTTTCCACCATTTTGCAGCTTCCGTTTATGCTACGTGCATGCACGCTGTAGCATAAACGACGGCTTCACCAAGCAAACTACGTTGGGGGGGGAGGGGATTTTTTTTTTCCAGGACATAGAATTTTCTAATTTTCAAAAATACATTATAGCGCTTTTTGGGTGGAAAATTTAAAATTAGCTGAAAAAGAAATAAAATAAGAAAAGGAAAGCACACCAAGTTGGAGTAGGGTGTGGGTGGGTGGGGGTAATTTATCTGTTTTTTTTTTTTTACCTGGAACATCGAATTTTCAAATTTTCCGTAAGTAACGCACCGACATTTACGAATTAGAACACCATTTAACATTTTCCAAAGATTTTACTTTGTACATTGGGGGCGCGAGCGGGGTGGGGTGGGGGGTGGGTGGATGGGGATTTCTGGGACTCGTGTTTTCTATGTACTTCAGAATGCCTTCTCTTAGCTGCGGCTATTTTCATTCTTACAATAATTTCATTCTTACAATAATTTCTAGATTCTATATACTTTTTGTCTATTCAGTAAGCTCATTTGCACACCGTTTTACTAGTAATTTAAAATGAATAAATAGTTATGATTTTATCATTAGTACCAGCAATAGAAAAATTAAATTTTAAACAAAAGTCAGCCCAAAAATCCAACAATTGAAAGAATCGTCTTTAGCATTGGAAAAATAAACACAAACTTGCTAACACCTCAAAAAAGTTACAATTTTTCAGATTCCCAATTTTGATTAATTGTCCTAACATTAGTAAAATTATTTACTTATATATATAGTAAGTTATAAAAATATATATGGCAATTAGGTTAGGCTACACAGAATATTCCACGTTACATTCTCATGAGAATTCGTCAGGTTTATGCGAAAAGTTGTGGTTATCGCGCATTTATATATGCGTATGCACATGCTATTGAATTTTCTATTTAGCCAATCAGCTCCCTAGTTGCCACTGTGCCCATCCTAATCAGCCAATGGGCAGGTACTTACAAGACAAAGGTACAATTGACCTCAGGTTTAGGTATATATATATATATGTACGTTTCATCCTTGTGGAATCATCAGTGTAGAGATTATCATTCACACTAGTCGCATGATATCTGAATCCTGAAACAAGAGTCACTTTAACTCCAGTTCCGTTCATTCTAACTAATGAGACTAATTCTAACAGCTGCATAAAGTGATGAGAAATAAATCCTATTATGCTGAACAGATGAGTAGCTATAGTGAGCCCAAAAACGTGAGTGTGTGCGGATAAAATCCATGATGTGCCATAAAATGAAATGTTGTGAAAGACAAAATAGAAAAAGATGTTCGCCAGTCAATCTTTTATTTGTTTTTTTTTCTACTGTGTTTTTTTTTTCCTCTATTTTCTCTTTCGCTAGACACATATGTACGACATGAAAAGAAATTGGAATCTTAGGAAGATCTTCATCATTTCAGTAGTCATAGGAGAACCTGGGTTCATGAAAAAGAATTTTAAAAACTACCTGGCAAATATACTTGGTAAACCAAGTGCAAGATAGATACAAACAATTGTGCTTAAAGGGATAGTTAAAATTCTAAAAAGATCTTCCAGTTGAAGACTCTGAAATGAATTGAAGTGAATGTTAGGATGTGTACACAGACAATCAGGTTAGGCATATACAGATGCACAAACAGGTTAGGCATATAGATATAGACAAACAGGTTAGGCATATAGATATAGACAAACAGGTTAGACATGTGCAGATAGACAAACAGGTTAGACATGTGCAGATAGACAAACAGGTTAGACATGTGCAGATAGACAAACAGGTTAGACATGTGCAGATAGACAAACAGGTTAGACATGTGCAGATAGACAAACAGGTTAGACAAATACACAGGTAGACAATCAGGTTAGACAAATATACAGGTAGACAATCAGGTTAGACAAATATACAGGTAGACAATCAGGTTAGACAAATATACAGGTAGACAATCAGGTTAGACAAATATACAGGTAGACAATCAGGTTAGACAAGTATACAGATAGACAATCAGGTTAGACAAATATACAGATAGACAATCAGGTTAGACAAATATATAGATAGACAATCAGGTTAGACATATATACCGATAGACAATCAGGTTAGACATATATACCGATAGACAATCAGGTTAGACATATATACCGATAGACAATCAGGTTAGACATATAAACATATAGAGAAGTGTAAAAAGAATTTAATACCTCTGAACAAGTGGGTGGATAACACTGCTTCAACTACAAGGTGTGACCATACAGTTCAAACAGGTTTCTGAAAGTGAAAGAATGATTCATAAAGCAAATCGTAGTGTTCATGGGGGAGGGATCGGGAGAGGCATAAGTTTTTAGAAAAAGAAACAGACCAAATTGATATAAAGTTTAGCTGAACAAAGCGATCCGTGAAAAGACTAAGCGTTAAAATATTTAAAGTAGAGGCGGGAAAAGGTGGGAGTTAAAAAAAAAAAAAAAAGCAGAAATGACCAATTTTTATAGCCTTATTTTCAAGTCAACTGAAAAAAGATGAGAGAACGGATTGTTTTAGTTTTGCTTTGTAGTAAAAAAAAAAAAAATGACCAACAATTTTTTAATGTTCAAATAGAAATATAACAGGTATTCCTTCGGACATATAAACTGAAGTATATATTTATCATACACAAAGTTAAATCGACAATATTATTTTCTATCCATATAATATTCTGCTTATTCCTTCCTTAGTTAATCTATACGTCATGCTTTCAAGAAGGCCAAATGATTTCTAAAGATCAAACTGCTTAAAAAAAAGGGTAAAATTTGCAAAATTTAGCTATAAAAAGACCAATCTAAAAATTTAGCTATAAAAAGACCAATCTAAAAATTTAGCTATAAAAAGACCAATCTGACCGCCTTTTGACAAAACATCGTTTTTGGATAATCCCATAATTTGTTTTTGTTTTGTGTATTGATATTCATATTAAAAACCCTTTTTTCTATTTATTTAAAAGTAAAATACAACTTTCTGATATGTGGGTTGTTGAATTGCATTTATCTGCAAAAGATCTAGCTAATTTGCATATACTTTTAAACATTCATTTTAATTAATTTCCTATTAGTTTTTTCGGTTTTCTTATGGGATGATCATCTTTAGTTAATTATTATGTGTAATTATATTCATGCAGATATTCTACATGATTTATACTTGCGTAATATTTGCACAAAAAGATTATAGTAAACACAAACCTCTTTCTCTATATATTGATGTATGCATATATAGTTGTTTAAAAAATTTTGCCTACTAAACTCCTGTCAGTTTTTGGTCTACAGACATGAAACTTCGAATATAGGGCATTTGAACCCATGCGAAAGTTTATATTTGAGTTTTAGCCAGGGAAAATCGGTACAAAAGTGTGAAAATTTAAAAAAATTAAATTTACCAGGTGGAGGTCAAATGACGGCATTACGAATATGCGTGCGCAACATAATACCTATTAGTTCACGTTTTAATTTTTAGCTTTGCAGTAAACATGTCTTCATAGTAGTTATTAACGTCAAAGGAAAAAGTAAATCGTAAGCTAAATGTTTTGGTTTTGATTCTCAGTTGTGGTGCACAAGTCATTTTCTTTTTCAACTTTTTAAATCATTACTATATATTAGATCCAATATAATAATAAATATGAAATATACATTAATAAAAATATACTTAAGCATATTTTATGATCGGGCAATGCCGGGTAGCCTGGTAGTAAAAATATGATCATTATTGTAATGGTGTAAGAAAGAAACTTGTAATTTGAACATGCAGCAGTTTTTTATCCAAAAATGTCAGCGAAGCATTATGTAAAAAGGGAACATTCAAAAGAAACATGGCAAAAAGAAGGACATTGTCTGCCAAGAGGTGTTGAACTGAGGGAGCAAATTAAAGCTTGTCTCTTACAATGTGATTTTATTATTTATATTGAACTATGTAGCACAATATTACTTTCTGAGTATTAGTATTAAGTTGGTGCAAAAATAATGTCGTTTTTTGATGTTCAACTTCAAAAGATCATAACTCTTTCAAAAATAAACTTTAATTGAAATAAAAACCATTAGAATCGACACATTTTTGCCAACGAGAAACAAGTTTATTTATCCCAATAACATAGAAATCTGGAGTTCTGAAAGCGATGAAGTCATAGAAGGCCGATTCAGCATCATCTTGGCTTTTGAAGCATTTTTTGCACAGGAAGTTGTCGAGATGTTTGAAAAAGTGATAATTGATGGGCGAGAGGTTTGGTGAATATGGCAAATGAGGCAGAGTCTTGTAGCCCAACTCGTTCAGCTTCTGCAGGGTAAGTTGAGCAACATGTGGGTGAGCGTTGTCATGGAGAAGAATTGGTCCCTTCATACTGACCAATCTCGGGCAGATACGTTGGAGCTTCTGGTGCATTTTGTTAATTTGTCAGCAGTACTTCTCCACCGTAATCGTTTTGCCTGGATTCAAGAAGCTGTGACGGATGAGACCGGCCCGCAGACCATCAAATAGTCACCATAACCTTTTTTGGTGCAATTTTGGCTTTGGGAAGTGTTGTGGAGCTTCTCTGGCATCCAACCACTATGCCGAATGTGGCTGGTTGTCATAGAGGATCCACTTCTCATCAAACGTCACAATCTGCTTGAGAAATGGGTTATTTTTGTTGTGGAGAAGGAGCGTAGAATACACTTCAACACAACAATTTTTTTTGATTATCATTCAAGTCATGCAGCAGCCATTCATCCAACTTTTTTTGACTTCCCTATTTACTTTAAATGGTGAACGACTGTTAAGTGGTCGATCTCGAGTCCAACAGAAACTTCCTGTGTGGTTTTGCAAGGATCGGCTTCAATTAAGGCTTTCAAATGTTCGTTATCAACCACAGTCGGCTGGCTATGGGTCTTCATCTTCGAGGCTCTTGTCACCATTGCAAAATTTTTGAACCACCGTAATGCCACACGTAGTGCTTCCTGGGCTAAACGCATCATTGATACCACGAGCTGTCTCGGCAGCTTTTTGGCTGAGTTTGAACTGGAACAAGAAAATCGTGCGGATTTGAATTTTGTCCATGCTATCGAAAAGCCTGCAAAAAAAAAAAAAAAAAAAAAAAAAAAAAAATGAATGAAAAAAATTGAGAACGGTAACGAATAACAAATGCGCTTCAAAATGATATATAACATGGCTATATATATCAATGAATTAATTCAGAAATCATATAAAAGTAACATATGTGAGAAAACGATATTGTTTTTGCACCAACCTAATATTAGCGGAGTGTTGCAATAATTTTGATATTTAATGAGGACATGATCACTGAAAGTTGGAATGTTTTACTTGTAGGAACTGACGAATCAAATTAAGCTACATTCTGCTAGCAACCAATCAGAAACCAGAATTGCTCCATAAAATTATTGAATCTTTGAGAAATCCAGTACATAATTTTTCATGTCAACACGAGAAGGATCTTTGGCTCTTTGTCTGCAAAATCATAAAATCCAAGAACAGTTACCCACTGAAAATTCTTCATCTCTACGACTTGTACAGAAAAGCTACCCATTAGGAACTCTTCTTAAATTAAACATGGCTTCAAATTCAAGAGGTTATGGCTCCAATAGGAAAACTTTACTTCGATGAATCAGAATCAAAATTCGAATTGTGGCAAGTGAAATTTTTAGGATATTTATGAATCCTAAAGTTAAACAAGGTAATTCAGGCACAACCCTAAAACAGAAACGACCTGGAGTTTATTAAAAAGAATGCAACTGTCCTTGTGTAATTAATAGTGCTTAGATGACAGAAGTCTATCTCTAGTAATACGAGAAGCCTTGGACAATGGCTGCAAAGCATTGAACATATTAAGAGAGCATTATTTATCGAAAGGAAAACCCAAAATTATTTCTTTATACATGAACTGACATATCTAAAACGTAGGGAAGTCAAGATGATTACAGATTATATTATTAGGGCTGAAACAACAGCAAATTCATAAAAAATGTCTGACGAAGTTATTAGCGACAGTCTGTTAATCTCCATGGCCCTTAAAGGGTTGCCGGTGATTTTAAGCGGTTTGCCACCGTGATAACGCAGAAAGAAAAATCCATGACTTTTAGTCAATTCAAGGTAGCACTTAGGAGTTAGGAGGAAACTGAGAAAATGATCACAGAAAAAAACAATCTACAAATATAAAATTTAAAAATGCCCACTTAAAAACACCAAAATTAAATTATACCTTTACCTTGAATAAAAACCGCAACTTTTCCAAAAACATTTTTTCTCCTAAGAAAAGAATGAACATTATTTACTATAATTGTGGGCAACCTAATCACAAGAGTTTCCCATGTAGATACAAGAATTTCAAAATGTGGAGAGCTCTGTTAGTGAACATACATCTTTATTTGCAAACAGTAACAACTTCCTTGTTGATTGTGGGGCAGTGACACACATAATTACGAAGGAATCAGATTTTATCAATTTTAATCCCAACTTTAACCTTCAGAGTCATCTTGTAGAGCTAGCCAATGGCAGTTGAGTAAACGATATCGCTTTATAGAGAGATGATGCTAAAATCTGGCTAGGAAATAATAAAGATGAACTTTGTTTCCGCATTCTGAAAAACACTCTTCTAATCCCAAAATTTAAACAAGATATATTTTCTGTATAAGCCATCACTAAACAAGGTGCAAATGTTAACTTTAGTCCGAATAAATCAAAACTAGTGCACCTGAATGGAACTGTATTCGATATTAAAGAAAATGGAAGACAGAATAGTCCCATCAAAAACTGCCCGCCATGATTTACAAACATGGTATAAAATTCTTGGGCACTGCAATATTCCTAATATAAAAAAATTGCCGAATATGGTTGCTGGAATGAAAATAAAAACTTCAAAAAACTTGACAAACTGCAACATTTGTATCCAAGGTAAAATGGCAAAGTACCAAAACAAGATGCCAGACAAGAAAGCCATGAAAATCCTATCCCTGATACATTGTAACTTGAATGGTCCTGTGAAAACAATGGGCAGAAAAAAATTCAGGTATACATTAAATTTTGTAGATGATTATTCCTGTTTAATAATGGTCTATTTCTTAAAAAACAAATCTGATACCTTGCTAGCAGCTAAAAAACACTTAATAGACATGGCTCCCTATAGTGCAATAAAGACTTTGAACTTTTATTAATTAACCATCGTATCAAACATGAAAAATCGGCCCCTAATTCACCTCACTAAAACGGAACTGCTGAAAGATCATGGCGGACACTTTTTGAAATGGCAAGATGTCTAATCATTGAATCAAAACTGCCAAAAAACCTCTGGATGTGTGCAATAATGGCTGCTGCATATATACACAACCAGTCCTTTAACAAAAAACTATCTAGAATCCCGTATGAGGCTGTACGTGGTAGAAAGTCAAATTCAAGCAAAATGCATGTATTTGGTTCAACTTCGCATTTATAGAAAATCAAATTAAATATCAAAACGAGTCAGGTATATTCCTTGGGTACGACAAAAACAGCCCAGCCTACTTAATACTTTTTTTTTTTCAGACAAAAATAAAATAAAAAGAATCTGATATGTAAAATTCACAAACAAGTTTAATTTCAAAGACGAAAATCCATAACATGAAGAGGATGAATTAATATTTCCCCAAATTAATAAAACAAGTGATGACAAAGAAATTGCTGCCGATGTCGACAAGAGTATTAATAATGACAGCGATGATGCTGATGTTAGAGTTGAAAATTCATCAGAACGTTACCCAAAAGTAGAATCGACAATTTGGAAGGCCAGCAAGTCAACTATTGCTATTCCATAGATAACATGCTAAAAAGCTTTAATGAAGCAGTTAATTCAAAACATTGTCAACAATGAAAAATAGCAATGAAAAGTGAAATAGACACTTTAACAGAAAATACCTGTTTTGTAGTATTTCTCCCAAAGGATAAACATATCATTTTTTTCTCAATGGGTCTTTACAAAAAAGGCTACAGCGTTGCACATTGCAAGATGAGATTTGTAGCTAAGGAATATGATCTCAGATTTACGGCTAAGAATATTTTTTCTATGTTTTCACAGACTACAAATTTAACTACAATCAGAATTTTATTGCAAATCGCATCGCAATATAACCTTAACATCTATGAAATGGATGTTAAAAATGCTTCTTTACATGTCCTGATCAACTGAAATTTTACCCCTCCAGAGGGATTCATAATGAAAAATAAAAAAATGCGCGTAGAAGATAAACAAATCACTGTACAGTCTGAGATAAAGTGGATGAATTTAGAAGAAAGTATTTCAAGATTATATGATTGAATAACAATTCAAACAATGCCCAGTGTGCCCCATTTTGTACACCCAAAACCAAGACAATAAATTACCGATTTTAGTTTTATGGATTGATGTTTTAATCGAATCAAATTATGTTAACTGATAAAAACAGATTAAATTCAAAATGACCGATCTTGGTCAGATATCGTGGTTTCAATTTACTCATGAAAAATCAATTATTAAAATAAATCAAGTGGGGTATATTGATAAAATCCTGTTAAAGTTTGGAATGCAAGAATGCAAGAAACCCATGATACTAATTGAAAATGATATCAATAAAAATACAGACACAGAATCTGAAATAATTGTTGATACACTGTATTGAGAGATAATAGGAAATCATATATACTTAATGATTGCTATGAGACCTGACATATGTTACACAGTAACAAAACTATCACAAAAATTATCAAGACCGACAATGAAGGATTTAAACAGAGCCAAACAAGTGCTTCATTATTTAAAAGGAACTAAGGAACAGCATTTAGTATTTAGAAAATCAACAAGTGTCCTAAAATTAGAGAGGTTTTCAGATTCAGATTGGGGAAATGATGAAGATCGAAAAAGTATAACTGGATATTGTTTTAGACTATCAGAAAATGGGTCTATTATTTCATGGAAATCTAAAAAGCAGCAGATTGTATCTCTCTCTACTTGTGAGGTGGAATTTATAGCGCTTTCACCTTCTGCACAAGAAGCGCTATACCTGAAAGCTATTCTAAAGACTGTTTTAGAACGAGAATTAACTGAAACGTCCGTAGTAATTAATTGCGATAATCAAGCCAACATAATTTTAGTGCAGCAGAACACAGTAATTCACAAAAGATCTAAACATATAAATATTAAATACCAATTCATAAGAAATGAAGTAAAAAAGGAATCCATTATTGTAAATTACATAGCATCAGGACAAATCACCAATATATTTACAAAATCGTTGAAATTTGACTTTAAATAACTTATCACAAGCCCAGATATATACTAAAAAAGAAAAATTTTCCTGGGCAAGACATAACACTTTTAAGATACTAAATGTGTAACAAATGTTTAGACTTTTACTAAAATAAAAATAAAATAAAAACTAAATAAATGAAAAAAAAAAAAAATGGAAAGAAATCACTTTTTTTAAAACATTTTCTTTGTATTTTTTTTTACAAATACTTTTTACATGCTTATTTTAAAGTGTACATAAATTAAAATTAACATTTTTAAAATTCTTATTTTGTGCACAACACATATACCGAAAATTAGACACATCTTTCCTATTTTCTCCTTTTACTTTGTTTTAATTTTACTTAACAAAAAAAAGAAATACTTTTTTTTTTCGGATATATATATATATATATATATATATATATATATATAAGAACGGGAACGCATAATCAAAATTAAAAATGGCTTTCTTTTCACATGCTCATCTTTTCAAGGTAAAAATAAAAAATTTCTTTTATCTTTCTTTTTTTTTTTTACACCCATTTTTCTTTGACATTTGAACAAAATAAAAAAATGGCTTCCTTTTTTACATGCTCAAATTTTAACATCTAAATGGACTAAATGACTTTTCTGTTTTTATTTTACATGCTGTAACTTGATTTGTTTTACACATTTGAATATATATATAATTATTTTTGAACAGAAGTAACATGAACTGAAAGGACTTCCTCATTATATAAAAATGGGGAGGAAGGGTTGCATTTTTTTTTTTTAACACAGGAATCACTGCTTATCAAGGCTCAGAAACCACTCGAGGATAAGGGTTAATCTGTATACATGAGTCAATGTGATTATAGCGTAGTAAACATAAGTAGTGTGAATTTTGTAAATTGGATTACTTAGGGATGGTTCATCAAGAACTTGTTTACGTTGGACTTGAAGACAATCAGATTGTAGTCAGCTGGAAAGCAGGCAATCAGAAGAGAGTTTCACAGGCGTGCAGTTTTAATGAGGGTATAATCACTGAAAGTTGGAACATTTTACTTATAGGAACTGACGAATCAAATTAAGCCATGTTCTGCTAGCAACCAATCAGAAAGCAGAATTGCTCCATAAAATTAATTGAATCTTTGAGCTTTCCAGCACATAATTTTTTAGTGTCAACATGAGAAGGATCTTTTTCTCTTTGCCTGCAAAATTATAAAATCCAAAACCTGTAAAGGGTTGTGGAGTCGGAGTTGGAGGGAGTCAGAGGTTTTAGCTGGAGTCAAGGTCGGATTTCTAAGAGGAGTCGGAGTCAGTCAGAATTTATTATCCGACTGACTCCTTAAGTCCAATAAATTAATTTTTTTTTACATGTTTTTTCTGTTTGGTTTTACCAGTTGCACAATTTGGCAGTTTTTTTGTATGATTTTGCTTTTATTTTCAGAGATATATCATATTTTGTACTGTACTGCAATGTTTCCACTTCATCAACATATTTTGGTTTATCGGATCACTGCAAAATCCTGTCTGGATAACTGCTTTCGTTTTGGTTGTGATGTCACACGGGATCAATGAAAATTTTCTCTTTGAGTGAGATCACTGTGGATTACATCGGATAACAATCAGATTGTAGTCCAAAAGTTATCCAGTTTCTGAATCAAATGGAATTTGGCAATTGGATTAGTCCGAAATTGATCTAGAATTATAATCTTATCCCCCCCCCAAACGGGCATAAATCAATAAGAAGCAACCTATGCTACTATAACCCTTTATAGCTCTTTATTTATTTATTTATTTTTTCTTACATAGGAGTCACCACTTATCAAGGCCAGGAAGCCACTCGAGGATAAAAGGTTAATGAGTTTACAGGAGTCAATGGGACAATATCGTAGTGATCGTTAGTAATGGAAACTTGGTAAATTGGATTACTTAAAGGGACAGTTCATCAAGAATTTGTTTATGTTGGACTTGAAGATGACCAAATTGTAGTCAGCTGGAAAGCAGGCAAATGTAAGAGTTCTACAAGTGTGCAGTTCTAAGAAAGAAGCTTTGTTCATGGAATCTACGTTTAGGTTTAGGCACAGATAAAGAGTGGGGGAAATTATTGATAGTGGTTTCAGTTAGACGAGTGTTTTTGTTGATAGTTTGGCGGGGGAGATCATAGATTGGAGCACCTGCCATGAAAATAATGATAAAGAAGAGACAGGCTTTATTTTAGGATGTGATTTGAAAGATCATTGATGCAGATCAGGAAAAAAGTTAGGCCCAGGATGGACTCCTGAGGGACTCTGGCATTAACGCTGTGAGCTTCTGATTTCTGTCTATCAACCACTACTCTTATGAACCTATTAGAAAGAAATGATTTAATAATTGAGAAAACATTTCCAGCTATACCTTAGCTGGAGATCTTGTGAAGTTGACCTTTATGTCATACCCTATCAAAGGCTTTGATATGTCAAGAGCAATTGCCCTAGAAAAGAAACCTCCGTCGAGAGATTCGCTAATCCTATGAGATATAACTGTTAGCATGTCTGCTGTAGATCTAGCAGAATGGAAACCACATTGCACGTCACTAAGAAGATTATTTTTGCTAAGGTGGGTTAACTACTTCTCTATTTAACACAGATTCCAGCAACTTACTTAAGATGCACAGGAAAGTAATTGGTTTGTACTGAGAGGAAGATGACCGATCACTTGAATTCTTAAATACAGGGCATACTGATGAAGTTTTCCAGGGTGTTTGGAAGCAATTCTCCTTAAGACAACATTTAAACAGCTTTGTGAATATGGGAGCTAGTTCTGATCGAAGCTTTATCAGCACTATAATTGGAATTCTGTCAAGGCCAGTTGCTTTACTGGAACCAAGATTTTTGATTAGCTTGGCAACATCATGCACAAATATTTGTATGTTGCATAATGTGTTTTCTGATACAGGAGGAAATACAGGGGTTGACGGCCTTGGTCACATAAGCAGAATTAGTTACAAAGTTCTTGGCAAACAGTTTGGCTTTGTCTGATGCTGACGAGATTACCTCAGGTCCATTGATGATGGTTGGGATAGAGCATACACTTCTGTTCAGGATTATGCTTGCTATATGCCAAAACTGGTGAAAACCAAGCCGCTGCTCAGTTACTTTGGACTTAACGGACTGAGCATACAAATCTCTTGTGTTCTTTATTACTCTTTTACAGTGATTGCTGGCAGTCCTGGAAGCGGCTTTACTTGCAGTAGTTTCCCATTTTTTACAAAATTTCTTCTCTGTATAATATGTTTTTACTCCCCTCTTCTGATGAGAAGCATATAGGGGTCAAGGAGTTGGGAGTCGGAGTTGGGAGTCGGTCGTCATCCTAGGAGTCAGAGTTGGACTTTTACTGACTCCGCAACCCTGGTTACCACCGAAAATTCTTCATCTCTACGACTTGTACAGAATAGCTACTCATCAGGAACTCTTCTTAAATTAAACATAACTTCCAATTCAAGACATAAAAGAATATTAATTGTTCTGAATAGATTGGTATGGGTTTTATATGGTAGAGCTTGATGTGATCAGTCGATTGATTGGATTGGGCCTCTCTGACCGCCTGTCTATCCCAGGTAAAGGTCAATGAGGTGTTGTGGTGCACATATCCACACAGCAACATTGATGAATTGTTATATGATGAAACAGGTGTCTGTGGATGACTAAACTACTTGTGACCTGTTGTGATGCTCCAACTATTTATTCTACTTAAATTTCATTTGAAAATTCATAAACTCTGACGTATTTGTTAAGCTTAGTTGGAGAGGGAGAGAGAGAGAGAGAGAGAGAGAGAGAGAGAGAAGATAATGAAATACCATGGTCTTATGTATGATATCAAAAGAAACTGGAATCTTGGGAAGATCTCCATCATTTCAATAATTATAGGAGCAACCGGACTCATGAAAAAGAATTTCAAAAACTACCTGCTGAATATACCCGGTGAACCAAGTGCAAGAGAAATACAAACAATTGACTCAAAGGAATGATTTAGACTCTTAAAAAGATCTCTTGGTTGGAGTGACTGAAATTGTAGTTGAATGTCCCCATGAAAAACAAAAAAAACAACAAAATAAGAAAATTAAAATTAAGACGAGAGAACTTGAATGTCTACAAGACACTATCCTCGAGTGTCAAAGGTCTCTCTGTACAGGGGTTTGCCAGGACAACCTGGCATGAGGATACTTTTCCCTAGAAGTAAACCCTGACTAAATATTCAAAATCACATTTTGTATTTGCAGCCCCAAAAAGATCTCAGTATGGTTAACCAACATTGACTTTTACGAGGAATGCTGTACCTTCTCCAAACGATGAATAACAAAGCTGGATACTTCATCAGACTTGATGAATTTTTGTCCTGGAATTCATCAAGATCAAAAGACCATAAGGAAGATATATTATTAAATATTTAAATGGCATCTTGGTGAGAGGAAAATTATGTTCTCAACTTCTTTACTCAGCGTTTGAGAAGTAGAGGGGAACTTCAATGGAATATTCGAATGTTTACGTATCTCATACAGAGATTAAGTGTTAGCTGCAGGAAAAAGGCCCCTTGGTTTCTGAGAACTTTGACTGAAGTAAAAAGGAGAATTAAGAAGTGAATATCCCCAATGATGCTTGGTTAAACAGAGCTGAGAGGGGAAAAATAACAAAATACCAAGATCCTATATATATGACATGAAAAAGAAACTGGAATCTTAGGAAGATCTCCATCATTCCAGTAATTATAAGAGCAACTGAACTCATGAAAACGAATTTCAAAAACTATCTGGCAAATATACCCGGTAAAAAAAGTGCAAGAGATATTCAAACAATTGCACTTTAAAGGGATGGTTAGAATTTTAAAAAGGTCTCTTGGTTGGAATGTATGAAATATTAGGTTGGTGCAGAAATAATGTTATTTTTTGACATTCAAAAGATAAGGACTCCTTTCATAATAAACTTTATTAATCGAAATAAGAACCATTAGAATCGACACATTTTTTGCCAACGAGAAATAAGTTTATTTATCCCATTAGCATACATATCCGAAGTTCTTGAAGCGATGAAGTCATTGAAGGTTGATTTGGCATTATCTCGGCTTTTAAAGCATTGAAAAAAGTGCGAACAAATGAACAGATGAAAGATTTGGGGGCAATTTTACCCCTATAATGCCCCCTAATGGGGCAAACAGAGTTTTCTGAAAAATCCGT
This sequence comes from Euprymna scolopes, assembly GCF_053919585.1. Classification (NCBI taxonomy): domain Eukaryota; kingdom Metazoa; phylum Mollusca; class Cephalopoda; order Sepiida; family Sepiolidae; genus Euprymna; species Euprymna scolopes. The sequence continues at coordinate 35,766,646 of NC_136496.1, read as the reverse complement.
TCTGGCAAAAATTTACCTTTACCATGACTAATGTTTGTGCAAAATGATAAAAAAAAAAAAAAAAAATACAAGGCGTGGTTATTGAGAAAAGTACAAAAAAATGAACTGATAAATGATTTGGGGGCAATTTTACCCCTATAATGCCTCCCACCCCCAAGGGGGCAATCAGAGTTATCCTGGAAAATGTGAACGGACGAACAGACAAATGGGGGTGAATTACTAGGCCCAATTCTTATTTTGTTGGGGGACCAATTATATATTTAATAAAGAGACATTTTGTTATCTAATTTAAATGTGTTTATGATGTGCATGATACAGAATGTAAATGAGATGAAAAGAGAGTCACTCTTTCTCTAAATACTTATGGAGACAAAAAATATTAGAGTATTAGTAAAATGAACGTATAGTAAGAAAAGGCAAGAAAAATACATGAGAGATGAGTAACTTGTTTAGTTAATTACAATTTACAGCTAATTAGAAGAATTACAATGAATTTTTGGTTTTTAATGTGAAGAAATCCAGCTCCTTTAAAAGGAGCATTCTAGATGGGACAAAAATAAAAATTACCCCAGTCAGGAAAGATGACTTTGACTAACTTTAATCACAGCCAAAAGGCCTGAGCCAATTCATCTTATGTATAGGTCATCGGTTACCTGACTAGGTTATAAAGACCATATGTCAAGGTTTTGATCCGCTTCTGTTGAAGAGAGTCAAGTATCACTAGTCATAATGCACATGAAAAGTCATTGTGGGTAGGGTTATTGGCTCAGTAAAAAAGGTGTGGGAACTTAATCCGTTCCAAACAGGAATAACTCTGCTGGAGAAGAACTGACCAAACCTAGAGTTGGATTTTTTTCAACCACCACAGAAGTGGGGTGTTGGAAGTCAGCAAATTTTCTGGGCTCTTGGAGTTGGAGCATTTTTTTTTTTTTTTAAAGCTGATTCATAATTTTTCAGTTGAAGGGAAAGGAAACTAAAAGTCAGGAATTTTTGTTAATTTTTTATTTTTTTTTATTAAACTAACTCAACAGTCTAATGCTTTTTCTCAGCAGTTTTCCCACTTGTAGTTATTAAATATTAAGTTTTTTTAAGAAAATTATTCACTTCTTTAAAAAAAAAAAAAAAAAAGAAAAAAAAAAAAAGGAAATAAAAATGTCGTCTACTTTACTGATTGTTCATTGGTTCAGTTTAACAAAAACATTAAATGGTTCTATTTAAAAAAAAGGAAGATATTTATAACCTAAGATTTGTTAAGATACCTGCCAAACCTGCCTGGGTAGTTTTTATGCCTCCACAAGTATGGCCACCCTGGGTAAGGAAGGTGTTTTACTCTGTGCACAAGAGTAGAACTTGAACATCAGGTTTGTCAACCCACAAAGTGATCAATGGAAAAAGAAATTACAAAGAAGATGTTGACGAAACGGCTAAATTTATACAGAGAAAGAAAGAAAGATCACAGATTGGGCTTTATTGTTAGAGTTGGAGTAGAGAAGGAGGAGTTTGTAAATTCCGAAGGCGTAAGGACTTTATCCAATTCGAACAGGTAGATAGAATTTTTTTTTTTTTAACCTGCCTCACCCTAAACATATTAAAAAGAAACAAAAAACAATTGATATTGAAAGAAAAGAAAAAAAAGAAAAGAAAGTTTAAAGCATTGCCTAAGCAACCATTTTTTTTTTTCATCAAATGGTCTTCCCCAAAACATTCCTTGCTTTTTGTGCTTTTTGGAAAGTAGGAATAACTACAAGGGATTAAAAAAAAAAAGAAAAAAAAAGTGACGGAAAGGACTTTCTTTTTCGAAGAGGAATTTATAAACAAAAGCAACAAGGTAACTTACAACATAATTTATGTTATTATTATTAATCAATACTAACTTTTTAAAATTACTCAGTTATATAAACAAGAACTGTCAGGTTCATGCCTTTGTAACTTGAACGGATATTAATAATTGTTAACATTTACTGAAGCAAAGATAGGAAAATAAAATAAATTATAATCTAAAAAAATAATAACATGGAGAAAAGATTTGGGTTCATATTTTCATAAATTTGAAAGAATTATAATAATAATTGCAGGAAAAAAAGATGGGACTAAGTAAAAAAATTAATCAATTCTAGGGGGAAAAAAAAAAAAAAAAAAAAGAAAAAAAAGAAAAAAGCAAGTCTATCCCAGGTAACATGAAAGCATTATAATTTACTATTTATTGCAAATAATGATTATAAACCAAAAGTATTTTCTATGTGGACAAGTTTTAGGGTTCATACTTCTGTAACTTTTAAGAATTATGTAAAATTAATTCTACAGAAAAAAGTTTAAGGATTCATAACTTGTAGTAAAAATAAAAATCGTTGATAATGGGCAAGAATTGTAGGGTTACGCCTTCATAACTTGGACAAATATTAATAATTACTAGCGTGACCTGTGGAAATTCCACAGCGGCATCTTTTATATGTAATATGTAATGTTGCTGGGCATTCTGTGGACGTTCAGTGTGATAGAGGCCCTGGTATATTATTGTGGCCATTTTGTTAAAACTGTAAACGTATTTATCTAAGTAATCTGGTTAATGTAGTGTCAGAATATATCTGGTTATTACAGTTTATTTCCAGTATCCTTATAGGAGCCCATGGCCTATTCCCATTGTATGAATGCCAAGTGCGAATGGAAACCCCCACAATACCATTATACCATGTTTAGACAGAACAAATACTACCCCTGGATCCTAGCCAGAAGACCAGGAAGATATATTTTAGTTTCATGTATGGCTCAAATTGACATCATTTTTTTTATTTTAATTTTTTTTGTTTTTACATTGCATCTTCGGTGATTGGGAGATCCTATTTATTAAAAAGGAAGATAGAAGGTGATAACATACTACAAACATTAAATTTGTGTATCTATATACTAATTTACTGCTTGTAGTATGTTATCACTTTTTATTCTTCTTTTTAATAAATAGGATCTCCCGATTGAATAATTTATAATCTGGAAATTGTGACACCCATACGTACATTAAATATACTACAGTATTAATATATAGACATGTATTTATTGAAGTAAATAAAAATAGAAAATACATTATAATAACCTAGAAAATAATTAATTCCACAAAGTTTTAGGTTAATATTTTAGCAACTTGAAAGAATTATAATAAATTATGAATACTAAAAAATTACTCAATTATATAAACAAGAATTGTAGGGTTCAGGATTTCATAATTGGAATGAATATTAACCATTATTAGTATTTATCGATTTTTTTTTTATTTTTTTATTTTTTTGGTTATAATTTATTTCTAGCTTTTTCATTAAACTAAAAAATAAATTATAACCTAAAAAATATAATCTATTGTACAGAAAAAAATTTTAGGTTCATATTTTCGTAACCTGAAAATATTATAATAATTAAAATTAATTGCAGGAAAATATGAAATTAACTAAAAGAAAATAAATTCTATTAAAAAACGTATCTAAGTAAGATGAAAGAATTACATAATATTTACCAGAAATAATGGTTATAACCTCGTAAAAAATCTAGTGGAGAAGTGTTAAGGTTTATATCTTGTCAACTTGAAAAACTTATATTATTTATTGTTAAATCTATCTATATATCTATAAAAGTGAATGTGTGTGTGTGTGTGTGTACATTTCCCTATGCAATAACTCTGTCAATTTTTAGTCTACAGACTCGAAATTTGATATACAGGGTACTAAGATTTGGGGAAATCTATGTGATTGGCTGTTAAGGGGTCAAAGTTCAACGATTTGACCTTTGAGAACTCTACCAAACTCCAACAATTTTGGGTCTAAACACTGTAAATTTTAGACATAGGTTCCTTGGACATGGATCTAACTTAATAACTTGATTTGATCACAGGACAATAAATGTTAAGGGGTCATAATAGAAGTCAAATTAAAAAAAAATTGACCTTTTTTTTATTTTTGGTCAACATACACATCCAAACACCCGGGCAACGCCGGGCACCCATGCTAGTATATTTATAAAAATGAAATTGTCTGTATGTGTGTACATTTCCCTACCAAATTACTCTGTCAATTTTCAATCTACAGATTCGAGATTTGACATAAGGAGTATTGAGATTTGGGAAAATCTTTTTTTTTTAATCAGTTTCGACCAGATATTTGGCTGTCAAAGGGTCAAAGTTCAACGATCTGACCTTTGAAAACTCTACCAAACTCCTCCGTCAATTTTGGGTTTAAACACTTGAAATTTTAGATGTAGATTCCTTGGACATGGATCAAACTTTTTAATTTGATTTGAGCCCAAAACAATAAATGTTAAGGGGTCAAAATTGGGGTTAAAGTTTTTTAAAAATTTGACCTCTCAGCCAATTTTTGGTCTAAACATTTGAAATTTTACATATAGTGTATTCAGACATAGGGCAAGCTTTTTGATCGTTTTTTGGCCGAAAATTTGGCTGCCAAGGGGTCAAAGTTCAAAAGATTTGACCTTTGTGGTCTCTAGCAAACTATTCAGCTAATTTTGGGTCTAAACATTTGAAATTTTACATAAAGGGTATTTAGATATGCAGCAAGCTTCTTAATTAGTTTTTAGGTGAAAATTTGGCTTTCAAGAGGTCAAAGTTGAAAGAGTTGACCTTTGCAGACCCTACCAAACTTCTCCACCAATTTTGGGTCTAAACACTAGAAATTTTAGATGTAGGTTACCTTGACATGAGTCAAACTTTTTAATATATATATATATATATATATATATATATATATATATATATATATATAAAGTTATGAACAGTAAATAGGGCCCAAGCACAGTTGGTTCATTATATAGAAAAAAGTTTTAGGGTTCATACCTTAGCAAGTTATAATAAGTAGTATTGACTAATAAAAATTGTTACTAAACTAAAACAAAATATATGGACAAGAGTTTTAAAATCTATGTCTTATTAACTTTAACAAAAAAATAATTTGTATTTCAAGAAATACAAAAAAAGTAAAAAAAAAAATACTTATTGTAACATTAATTATGTAGAAAAATAGGGTTAAGTCTAATAATTAGTATCGGGTGTCTTAACACTAACATTAAAAAACTAACCATCTATTTTGATGCTAGTAATTTTTATGCCAAAATAGATGGTTAATTTAAGACATGCTGTATTTATTGTAAAAAAAAATGGTTACTAAACTAAAAATTAATTGTGTGAACAAAAGTTTTAGGATCCATGCCTTGCTAACTTGAGAGCATTATAATAATGTGTGCGTATATATATATATATATATATATATATATATATATATATATATATATATATATATTACACACACACACACACACACACACGGTATAATCGCACTGACGCACCAGTTCTCGTCAGATCACCAAAGTTAAGCAATGTTCAACCTGGTTAGTAACAAATGGGTGACCATTTGGGAATTCTAAGTGCTGTATGCAGAACGTGTGTGTGCATGCATGCATATATATATATATATATATATATATATATATATATATATATATATATATACATACATATATATATATACAGTTCAGCCCGGCTTCGCTCGGGCCCTATTTACTGTTCATAACTTTATGTGCATATGTATATATTTATTTAAAAGCTTGACTCATGTCAAGGTAACCTACATCTAAAATTTCAAGTGTTTAGACCCAAAATTGGTGGAGGAGTTTGGTAGAGTCTGCAAAGGTCAACTCTTTCAACTTTGACCTCTTGAAAGCCAAATTTTCGCCCAAAAACTGATTAAAAAGCTTGCTGCATGTCTAAATACGTTTTATATAAAATTTCAAATGTTTAGACCCAAAATTGACTGAATAGTTTGCTAGAGACTTCAAAGGCAAAGGTCAAATCTTTTAAACTTTGACCCCTTGGGAGCCAAATGTCCGACCAAAAATTGAGTAAAAAGCTTGCCCTATGTCTGAATACACTTTATGTAAAATTTCAAATGTTGAGACTAAAAATTGGCTAAGTAATTTGGTAGAGACCGCAGAGGTTAAATTAAAAAAAAAAAAATTTGACCCCAATTTTGACATTTATTGTCTTGGGCTCAAATCAAATTAAAATGTTTGACCCATGTCTAAGTAATCTACATTTAAAATTTCAAATGTTCAGAGCAAAAATTGGCAGAGGAGTTTAGTAGAGTCTGCAAACGTCAATACTGTCAACTTTGACTTCTTGAAAGACAAATTTTTGCCTAAAAACTGATTAAAAAGCTTGCTGCATGTCTGATTATCCTTTATGTAAAATTTCAAATGTTTAGACCTAAAATTAGCTTAATAGTTTGCTAGAGACTTCAAAGTTCCAATCTTTTGAACTTTGACCCCTTGGAAGCCAAATTTTCAGAAAAAAAAATGATTAAAAAGCTTGCCCTATGTCTGAATACACTATATGTAAAATTTCAAATGTTTAGACCAAAAATTGCTTGAGTAATTTGGTAGAAACCGCAGAGGTCAATTTAAAAAAAAAACTTTGACTCAAATTATAACCCCTTAGCTTTTACTGTTTCAGGCTCAAGTCAAATTATAAAGTTAGATCCATATCCAAGTCATCAATATCTAAAATTTCAAGTGTTTAAATCCAAAATTGGTGGAGGAATTTGGTAGAGTTTCTAAAGGTCAAATTGTTTAACTTTAACCCCTTACCAGCCAAATTTCTGGCTGAAACCGATTAAAAAGATTTCTCCAAATCTCAAGTCTGTAGGCTGAAAATTGACAAAGTTATTTGGTAGGGAAATGTACATAGAAAGACAGACACATAGACATTTTCAGTTTTATGTATATATATATATATATATATATATATATATATATATATATATATATACATACACACATACACGCATACATGCTCCACTTGCCACTGGTATTTAACAGTGTCGACTAAGAAGATGCGTGGTTGGAGATTGCACACGTCATGTCACAAAAAATTTAACGCGTCTGCACACTCATAGTCTGTCAAGACTGAAGGAGCCTTTACATTACGTTCAAAAGAATTTGTATTTATTGTAGTTGAAAAAAAAAGTAACATTTACTAATCTTATAGTCAATCAATAACAAAGATTTGTTATTTAATCATTTGATAACTTGAAATTATTATGATTATTAGGAATAATAAAATTAAAAAATCAAAAAACAAACAATAGTTTTGGGATCAATAATATGAGGTTTAAGTGTTCATGACTTAGCAACTTAAACGAAAGAGGAATAATATCAAAAGATTTTTATGGAGAATTTTGAGCACTTTTTCAAAGAATTTCTTATTTTTCTAAAGAGTATATGCATGAAAAGAGACAGCATTAACCTAATGTGTTTCATTCTTTCAGGAATCATCAGTGTAGGGAGTCATGATTACCACCGGTCAGGAGACTCAAACCTGGCCACAAAGCCATTTTTAACACCATTAGCAAGCATTAACCACAGCAAGAAATTTAGTAAATGTCATTCAAGAAGGCCGAGAGTGATCTTATGATTTTAACATCATAATCTCTCTCTCTATATATATATATAATGAATATATAATGAAATGACTTAAAATTTATTGGTATATGAATGGTAACCATTCATAAATTTTAAGTCATTTCATTATATATATATATATTAATGTTGGGAAATTTAATCGGAATTGGGAATCTGAAAAATTGAAATTTTTAGGGGTATTGAAATTGGAAAAATATTTTCCAATGCCAAAAACAATTAAAAAAAAAAAACGAAAAAAAAAAAACTTAATTTTCCATGGCTTGTATTAATGATAAAATGATAAATAATTATTGATGAAACTACCAGTAAAACTAAAATTTATAGATGACCCCCAACGTTTGTGAAAATAAATGCACATATCACGAGTTTTGCAGAGCTCCCACCTAAAAAGACAACAAAAACAAACAACCAAACAAAAATACAACAACAAAAAACAAAAACCAACAACTATATATTTAGAAATTAAAAAGAATTGGAATTGGTAATCGTATTGGAATCAGGAGAAATATTGGAATCATCACATCATATATATATATATATATATATATTTGTAGAAATATATTTTCTTATAATATATATCAATCCTTATTTAAGAAGCTCAATGTAATTACGGAGCAATATATAGAATAAATGACAATTCAGTTGACTTGTATAAGTCAACTGAATTAAAGGAATATATTATAAGATGGTCAACATCATGAATTTTGTAATATAACTTTTTGTCATTTATTCTCTCTCTCTCTCCCTATATATATATATATATATATATATATATATATATATATATATATAAAAAGCATAGTTATCTGAACGCGTGTTGTGATATCACTGTTAAATGGAATCCGCACTTTCAATTAGATGTCCTCATCAATGTCAGTTCTTGAATCTTTTTTTAGATGCTATTATTTAAAATTAAAAGTGCATAAAAAATGTTACATCTTTTTTATCATTCTCTTAACTGACTGAACAACATACTTATGATAATCGGATTTTCATTACCAGTCAGACCTTGATAAGTGGTGACTTCCAACTTCAGGAAAAAAAAAAAAGTGTGTGATTTTGAAAAATCATAATCTTCTCCTTCTCCAATATTCCTATCATTCATGGTTTTCCTTTCACCTTCTCCAATATTTTTTTTCATTCTTTCTGAATCTTCCTCTTCAACTTCTTTTTAGTCTTTTATTCTTCCTCATTTTCTGCATCTGTTTCTTCTTTATCAATTACTTTGTTATATTCGTCTCCTCCTCCTTCAGTTTCTCATCCATCTCATTGATCTTCTTCGTCATCTTTATCTACTGCTTCTTTTCATCTCCTTCCTCTACTTTATCACATTCTTCTCTCATTTTCTTTGGCCCCATTTTACCATCTCTTCTTTTCTTCTTTGTTAATACTTTTCTTCTTTTCAATTTCTGATAATGATAACAATTATTTATGTTTCCATGGAAACGAGAACCTGCCATTGCTAAATTCGAGTGAAAATAACAAAAATTCTGGAAAATTTGCTGGTTTTCCTCTTTTCCATTGTCGCACCATGTTCTTCAGATAAAATTGTTTTTTTTTTTTGCGTTAAACACCAAATCTTGTTTCCTTTTTGGATAAAGAAACAACGTTAACTGGCCTCTGTCAGTTCTCATCCACTCCTCACACTGATGCATGTCTCTCCACAGTCTCCCTCACACACTATGCCAATAATCTTGCCAGTCATCGATGTGTTCAGACCATCTTGTGTGAATTGTAAGTTATGTCCTCTCAAACAAGGCATACCCCGGTGACAAGGCAGCTTTTGTTCCAGTAGCGGTTGGTTTGTAATCAGTTTGTTGGGGAAATTGTTGTGCAAACTGAAGTTAAGAATAAAAGATGGGTAAGTGGTGGCGATCAGTATTAGGATAGGGATGAAGAAGAGATGTCAGAAGGGGAGTAGGAATTAAAAAAGACGGTTAAATAGAGTTGAAGATGACGTGATTGAGATGTCTTTTTGGAAAATGGCGAGGATCAAAGTATAAGAGAATCTTGTTTGTCTCCGTGCACACTTGATGAAGTAACAAAGGAAAGACATTATAAAACGACGATGTCATCCACTATATAAAGTCTTGAACGTTTTTTAACCTTGAAAACTAGATAAAAAATAAAAAAAAAACTTTCAGAAAATGTTTAATTATTCGTTAGAAAATTGTTATGTCAGTCCTTATGTACTCATACTGTCACGTGTCTCTCCCTTGTCCGCTCTGCACCTAACGTGAATAATCTTGCCTGTCATCGATTTGTTCGGACAGTCTTGTGTAGATCATAAGTCATGTCCTCTCAAACAAGGCATGCCCTGGTGACAAGGCGGCCATTGTTCCAGTAGCGGTCGGTTTGTAATCAGTTTGTTAGGAAAATTGCTGTGTAAACTGAAGTTCATGTTTAGAGTTGTTCATTCATTCAAATAGGGTCTTCAGGCATTGATGATTATGACTCTCCATCTCTCTCTTAAACTATTATGACTCTCCATCTCTCTCTTAAACGATTATGACTCTCCATCTCTCTCTTAAACTATTATGACTCTCCATCTCTCTCTTAAACTATTATGACTCTCCATCTCTCTCTTAAACTATTATGACTCTCCACCTCTCTCTTAAACGATTATGACTCTCCACCTCTCTCTTAAACGATTATGACTCCCCATCTCTCTCTTAAACTATTATGACTCTCCATCTCTCTCTTAAACGATTATGACTCTCCACCTCTCTCTTAAACAGTTATGACTTTCCATCTCTCTCTTAAACGATTATGACTCTCCACCTCTCTCTTAAACGATTATGACTCTCCATCTCTCTCTTAAACGATTATGACTTTCCATCTCTCTCTTAAACGATTATGACTCTCCACCTCTCTCTTAAACGATTATGACTTTCCATCTCTCTCTTAAACGATTATGACTCTCCATCTCTCTCTTAAACGATTATGACTCTCCACCTCTCTCTTAAACGATTATGACTCTCCACCTCTCTCTTAAACGATTATGACTCTCCACCTCTCTTAAACGATTATGACTCTCCACCTCTCTCTTAAACGATTATGACTCCCCATCTCTCTCTTAAACTATTATGACTCTCCATCTCTCTCTTAAACGATTATGACTCTCCACCTCTCTCTTAAACGATTATGACTCTCCATCTCTCTCTTAAACGATTATGACTCTCCACCTCTCTCTTAAACGATTATGACTCTCCATCTCTCTCTTAAACGATTATGACTTTCCATCTCTCTCTTAAACGATTATGACTCTCCACCTCTCTCTTAAACGATTATGACTTTCCATCTCTCTCTTAAACGATTATGACTCTCCACCTCTCTCTTAAACGATTATGACCCTCCACCTCTCTCTTAAACGATTATGACTCTCCACCTCTCTCTCCCTTGAGGCATTTGTTAATTTACTGTTGCTCACCACATGCTGTTTTCTCAAAAGTGTTTGATGCATTACCACAAATATTTTTGCAGTTGTACAGATAGTAGGTTGCAGTTTCTTTCTGCCCAAGCAGTCCCCATACTGGGCGACTGTCCTGACCATTGTACCCAAAGGGATCTTCTTCCCAGGCAAAGAGATACGAAATCATGAACAGAATTATTCCTGATTGTTTCCATATTACATTAGTCACCTGCTTTTCATGACCTCAAATTAGAGTAGTTAAGAAGGATAGAATAAGGGCAAGTGATGGCGCTCGGTGTAGGGATAAAAAAGGGCACGAAGTGGGTAAGCAGAAATTAAGAATAACGGTTAAAAAGGGTTGAAGATATATGTGAAAATGACAGGAATTTAAGAACAAAAGAATAGTTGGAAGGTAAACATGCTGTCATCATGGGGAACTCGAAATGACAGTGAAAATACTGTTTACTATTTATGAAGACAACATATTAAGTTACAATAAAAATTAATCTCTACTCTGCTAATACTTTATGTATCTTCCTTGTTGTCTTGTTTGTTCTTGTGCACACTTGATAATGTAATAAAGGAATGACATCATAAAACGATGACGTCATCCACTAAACTTCTATATATATAAAAGCGAAAATGTGTGTATGTATGTATGTTCCCTTTTTGTATATGTCCAAGAAAGGCTTTTTTCAGAGAAGCAGTCGGTCGGCTCGCAACTTAAAACTTTTTATATAACATATAAATCATAATATCTCCGAGTTAGCAACAGAGCTCGCCTGTCTATTTAATTTGCTCGACTTCAGGAAGATAAATATTCAACATTTGTCGCTCGCCGCATGTGGATTAGGCTTTTTCCTATAATAAAAGCGACACTAATTCTGCCGGTATTTTCCGTCTATCGGCGGAAATGTCCGAAAGCAATCAGCTTTGATCAATGTGGAAATATTTTCCTTATATCAAACAATTTTTATTCAAATTGGACAAGGGGAGATGGTCCCCCCCCCAACATCTTGGGGAAACAAAAATAAAAGCTTTCTGCAGTAAATGAAATACTATCCCGCAGTCAAAGTTGACCTCATTAAGTCATTAAAACGTGCACCTGCCAAATCTAATTAATTAAATAAATTCAAACGTGTTTCCGTTAGTATCTCGCGGTGGGTCAATGGTTAAAGTCGCACACTTTTTTTTTTCACACTTTAATTTCCAACTTCGCCTCAAGGGTTTGGGTTCGATCCTCATACTCACCTACCAAAACTTTTTTTTTTTATTTTAACCCAACCGGAGTTTTGATTTACCCAAAAACCACACACACCTCCAAACACCCGGGCAACGCCGGGTACCCTCCGCTAGTCTATAATATAAATCTCACTTATCTGTCTAAATGTATGTATGTATGTACGTCTGCCTAAAACTTTTGACAGAGGCGACGGATTTTCACAAGATCACTATCCTTTTGAAGCTCGACCCTTTGGACGACAGATATCGAAAAATTGACCAAAAACATTAATTCCTTCACTCTCAACTGGGCACTTTTCTACAAGGAGGGGGAGGGGGTCGCTTTTTTTGCCGATATTTTCGAAAGTCATCGCCTCTTTTTGATTGACTAGCCTTAATTTAAAGCTTCGCCACTTCTGGTTTGGCGATGGATGGAAAGGCAAAACATCACGTTTTTTTTTTTTTTTTTTTTTTCACATTCTTTCCTTCCTTCGTGGTACGTGTTCGAGCTTGCCTGCCTACTACCACTTTTTTTTTTTTTTTTTTTTTGCTCAACACACATCTCCAAACATCTGGCCAACCAGGCTAGTCTTATATTAAGCAAAATAGATTTAGGTTTCCGTTTGAATTTGAGTGAAAAACATGCATAGATAAAGTAAAGACTAAATGGATTTTAACTTTTCAGCCTGACTACTGAATTTTTATACATTGATGAACTCTTTTCATGAATAGTAGTAATATTTTTGTATATCATGAAAACACCTTGAAATTTGGAATATAGATTTTTGTCATATATATATATATATATATATATATATATATATAGGGTGATTGAAACTTAACTCCCCATTTTAAAATCCATACAATTTATTTTTGAAATATAATCTATACAATTAATGAATACGAGAAGAAATTATAATATGTGGATTTTTATTCAAAATTCAAGTACTCAATGATTCAAGGTACCTCACTATGTTGAGAGATGAAATTTGGCCAATTATTAGTGCTTTGGACAATATTAAAGATTTAATTTTTATGCAAGAAGGAACTCTTCCACGCCTTGCTATTGTGAATGGTGGAGTGACCAATTCCCTGGAAGATAGATAGATCATCATGGTTCACATGAATGCCTAGCCAGAAGTCCTAACTTAATGACCTGGAACTTTTTTTCTGGGGTTGGCTGAAAGTGCAAGTTTACTCAATCAAACCAAGAAATTTAAAAGAACTTGAAGAGGACATATGTGAAGTAATGACTACAATTCTGCAAGAGTTTCTTGTGATTTCAGTTGATGCGATTCCTGGTCGAATTGAAAAGCTGATGGCGAATGAAGATGCCTATATACACATTACATTAATTCTTTCACTGTCAAGGGGGTCACTTTTTACAAGGAGGGGGTCACATTTTTCCAAAGTCATCAATGACTAATCTTAATTTGAACGGCAGCGGCAACGACGTATGTCACGGTGGGTGTGGTGACTAGCCCGTTCGCTTTTTTCATTTCCTTTTCCTCTTAGTGTTACAGGTTTGAGCCTGTCTGCTTGCTTACTACGTTTTTTTTTTTTTTTTTTTTTTTTTTAATGCTCGCATGGGGACTTGATGCTATTTACATTTTTTTAGGGTTTTTTTTTGTTTGAAACATTTTTTTAGGCTCTGTTGATCAATACCTTTACCATAAAACTTCTCCACACCCGGGCAACGCCGGGTACCCCTACTACTTCTCCAATAAAAGATTATTTATGCTAAATGAAATTTAGTAAGAAGCAGTCATTAATTCTGAATATGCTAACGTGGCATTTATCGTGAAATGTTTTTTTTATAATGGAAATATGAACATAAACAATGAAAATCAAATTTTTGCTACACAATAGTAACTGATAGAATTGGAAAAATAAATTTTTGAAAATTAGAATTTTGTTTTCATAAATTATTTGTAAAGATTAATTTTCTGATGAAATGTTTACATATTTTTATAATTTAATAAAGAGAACATGCAGTCCAAAATTAATTCCCTAAACAGAACAGTTTTGCACCAATTTTATGAAAATTAACATCAAGATATTCATTACATGATTTTGATTCTAGAAAATGTCTAATATGTAAGAAATCTTAAGAAATTTAAATCTAAAAAATCTTGCTTACTTGGTGTCTATAGATCAAATGAAATGCAAATTTGAAATATTTAAAGTTCTTTTAAGGGGGGGGGGATTTTATGTATCCAAAAATTTCCTTTAAAATATTCCAAAGAAATTGAAATTTGGGAAATATTTATTAACTGATGTCCAATACACTTTGTTAAAATTTCACAAAAATTGAAGGTGTCTGCATTTTTACAAAGCCCCCTCCCCAACTTGCTTAAAACTAAATGTAACCCACATTTGAACTTGTACACCTAGCAGCTATGTTCTATTATTCATAATTATTAGTTAATTAGTTTAGAAATAAATCCTATACACACAAATATATAAATACACATACTCCACTTTTTATAGAGGTATATTAAAGTTCAGCTAAAAGTGGATAAAAATTATTCAATCGAATAAGGTTCTAACAATCCTTTACAGGAAGTACATTAAAAGTTAGTCAAAGGTTTAGTATTTAAATGTTATCCAACAATTTCATGTGTAATTAATTGCTTTGCAATCAAATTAGACTCCCTAAAAAAAAAAAAAAAAATGTTTTATTTCACTGTAATTGACATGGAAGTTACCTTTGTTGCATTAAATGGCTGGTAAGAATCAAACATCGTTTTGAATTGATGTTTGTTCAAATTACATTCGACACCAGCACATCATAAGCACAATAACCTTAAGTACATGATAGATGAGTATTTCAATCTTCATAGTTTGGATGAAGTGCTTAATACAATTCAAGATGTTTGTGTGTGTATATGTATGGTGTTTAGTATAAATTTAATATTTCTTTGAAAAAAAAGTCATATATTGGCCAATAATTGACACATTCTCAAGATTCAAAGTGCATTTCTTGGAGGATATTTTGTTGAATCCACCTCACTTAAAGAAGCCGCCACCATGACCTCCAGCATGTTACCTATGTAGTACCTTTTTGAGAGACACCTGAACAAGAGTTTGATCCTAGCAATCAGCTTGTCTTTCGTGTTGCAGGCAGTAGTCTGTATTCTTCTCAAATACATCCCCACCATAATAATTCATAGGGTAACAATCAGGCAAGTTAGAAAGCCAGACACTGAGACTGATGAAGCTGTGGACGTTCTCAGATAACAACTTCTAGATTTTCGGAGATGAGTCTTGCTGACACATGCATGTGCATTTCCTGCAGTCACTCTCCACCCAGTGCTTGATGACAATAGAGTTGTCTGGATTGAGTCTGAGTTTGCTTTCAAAGATATGAGGTGGTATAATGTGGTCATCACTGGAAACACACTCAATGACCATCTCAGTGGGAATGTGGCCTTCATGGTGTCCTTTAACAGGGTCTGAAAACCAGTTTTAGTCTGGTAATTAGCTGGTCCTTGGTGCAATCACCGGAACAATTAGTGTCTTCTTTAACTAGGCCTCACACATAAGAGTCTATGAAGTTGAAATCCGACAAGTTGAGAGTCCAGCTGTTGGGATTAGTAGAAGTTGTGCCCAGATCCACATTGCCTTTGCTAATTCTTGCTGCATCATTTTTTGCAGCTTCACAACAAATTTCATTGTGTGGACAGTTAGAATGACTATGATTTTTCCTGTTTGTAAAAGATTTTTGACTTGTAATGGGGGTATGAGACGAATGGATTCGCCAATCATTTTTATAACCAACAGCTGTGCTAAACAACCAATGAAGACGTCGTGAAATTATTATAAAAATTGTCGAATTTTGGATCCAATCAGTTCGCTGTTTGCTACGTCACGGACCGCGTTTAATTCTTCGCCGCCATCTTGGTTACTGATCTGAACTACGCCGCCATCTTGGTTACTGATCTGAACTACACCACCATCTTTGTTCAACACAAAGTCTTAAAACTTAACACTGTTAATCACTGATTCCACATCTCTGAATTCCCAAGCTCACAGTATTCATGGAACACTGGGCTGCAGCAAAGTCTTAAATTTAAAATAAATAGTGCCCCTTTCTTCATCTTCTCTATATAATTAAAACATTGCTAGAGATTATCTTCTTTTATATATATCTAATTTTCTCTCGCTAACAGCAATAAAGTATCATTATTTTCATATGAAACAATAACTATCAAAATTTTAAAATAAATAACTACAATCCTTAGTTTATTTTGAACTGGAAAATCGCAAAAAAACATTTTTATACTCAGTTTGTTTTATCATAAAATTAATTTTTTAATATTTTAATTATCAGTTACTGTTAAAGTTTCATTACCACATTTGGTTGCTGGTGCCTCGAATAGGAAGGGAAAATTGATTCTTGAAATAAAACTATAGGCATGAGGAATTTTTCAGATTTATAGAACCCCCCCCCCAAAAAAAAATCAAACAAACAAGAATAAAATAAGTTTTTAATATTATAACCAAAGCTACTATGATACACAGTAGAACCCCAGGATACGGTGGTCCTAGAATACGTTTTTTTCAGGTTACGATGTGGAATATAATGTTTTTCCAGCCCGTGGTTACAGTATTTGCCCTGCCTTAGTGTTATTTATAATGTTATTTGATTATATACATGTGTATTATATATTGTACTGTATTTTGTTACTAATTTTTAATGCCGTATCCTGAGGTTCTCTGTATATATGCAAAACAAACCATCACTTAACTTAAGAAATTGGAATTTAACAATCTTAATTAGTATCTAATATATTTGAATTTTATAATGGGAGATTGTGACTATATTATATATATATATATTTTTTTTTTTAAGTACATTTTCACTCCAAAACAAGGCACATTGCCACTTTGTTGTAGGGGGCCAACTATCAGGGACATAGGCATCAGGGGTACTGTGTAGGGAGTTGGGCAGCAAGATGTCGGTTCACGTTGCACTTGAACTTCTGCATGTCAGTACAGTTGGGGAAGCAGGGATCCGGAAGGGAATTCCAAAGTCTAGCTGTTCTGGGGAAGAAACTACTGGAGTAGAAAGCTCTCTTACATCTAGGGATCTCTATTGTGAAGGGGTGGGATTTAGCTCCCTATTGGGTTTGTCAGGAGTATTTACGTCGAGGGGGCACAAGTGCTTGGAGTTCGTCAGAGCATTCACCGTTAAAGTACTTGTAGAACAGGCAGAGGGATGCAACATTTAATCGATGAGACAGAGGCTGAAGTTTAGATGACAGTTCAGGGCCTATCAGATTGGCTCTCTTTTGAACCTTGTCTAGAAGCGAGAGACTAGTAGCAGATGCACCAGCCCAAATATGACAACAATACTTCATACATGGGCGAATGGTGGCCTTATAGAGGTATAGGATACTTTCGGGCGTTAGTATCTTTCTAGCACGGTAGTGAGAACCTACCTTCTTTGCAGCGGTCCTGGCGATACTCTCAATATAATTGTTCCAACTCATGTTTCCTGTGAGCGTTAGGCCAAGGAGTTTAAAAGATGTACTTTCAGATAAAGAGTCATTGGCCATTGCTATTGGTGGTGGAGAAGGTTTCTTGTAATTATTGAAGGAAACGAGTTTAGTCTTGGCAGCATTGAATGTGACCATCCATTTATGTCCCCCATTCCACTACAGATTGGAGGTCATCCTCTAGTGTTTCTGCCATTTCTTTAGATATGTGTTCATTTGTTTTCCTGTTGTGTCTGTTATAGAGTGTAGTGTCGTCAGCATTGCCCGATAAAAATTCCCTATAAAACCCAAAACTGAAATTTGGAGAATATTTTAGAGCTTTATGTTGCGAGTGATTTTTCCAAGTGGCAACTGTTCTGTTGATATAAAACTATCCTCTCATGAATTGAACTTTTAGGGTGAGGGTTGTGTAGTAATTTCTGTTATTTTGCCATGATACCATACATGCACAGGAATTACTTCCTCTGTTTGGGGGGGGGCATAATAGGTTTGTTCTCATGATACCATCTTTCCAGGGTTATTTTGTTTTTTAAAGGGAGGGGACATAGTGTACTATCTGTTCTGCTGTCATAACATAAACTCCCTTTTTGTGGAGGTGAGGAGGTCTTTGTCATGACACTATTCCTTCAGTTATTACTAGGGCTAGGACAACAGCATATTCTTTTCATTGTTTTGACTCTCGAGCGTGTATCTGTTGATATCATATGCTTTTATATAGAGTGATGTGGTTCTCAGTTAACTGTGTTGGATACATACTCGAGAGTCAAAACTCAATATTCTGTTGTCATAGCCCTCGCCATTACCTCCTCCTTTGAGGTCAGTGTAGTATAGGTGACAAGGTCGGCTTGCAAAGACACTTAAAAAGTACCTTATTTCTTACAACCTCTATTTCAGTGTTAAAGAAATTCAAAAGTATGTATAAGCTTTAACTTTTAATATTTCATGATCAATTTTACTGCAAAACCGATTTTTTAATGACATTATTCCATTGCATTATTATCCAAAAATGTAAACATTTTCTCAGAAAAAATTGAGACTAGCAAAACCTTATGGAAATTCCATGGAATGAGAAATATATTTAATCAACAAATGTTTTCATAAAGCTGATATTTTTCTGGATCGGACAGAAAAAAAAGCCCCAATAACACACAGCAAATATGAGTTTAATATTTCCATGAAAATAGTGTCCATTGAATTTTACATAGATAACTGATCCAACTGAGATAAATTAATAAGTACTAATAAATACCCAGAAAGTAATATTGTGCTACATAGTTCAATACAAATAATAAAATCACTTTGTAAGAGACATTTTACTCCTTTAGTCCAGCACCTCTTACCAGATAATCTCCCTTTTTTACCTAGCGTTTTTCTGATTTCTTTCTTCAGTGAAGAACCACTGCACATTAAAATTACTATGAGTTCCTTTCTCGCACCATTACAACAATGATTAGATATTATTATAATGATCCTATTTACTATTTAGATATTATTATAATGATCCTATTTACTCGTCTCTCCACAAGGGCAGAGTTAGACACAAGGTCAGTTTTTAATGTGGGGAAAATCGGGATCCCCAAAAAGCGGCACTCTGGATAGGAACAAAAATAAAAATTGTCTCAGTAATGAAGGATCTCTCTTCCATTGACTGAGGAAAGAAAAGGTGAAGTGTAGCATCAGAACAGATACTACACTGTGATCTTGGCTCGAAGAAACGAGGCTATATCAAAGAGTCGCTCTCATATTCTTGTTCATAGTTATCAAATAGCCTTTTTGAAGCAGTTTGGCCTTCAAAAATTGTATTTGGCCTTTTTCAAAGCGTTATGCATGAATTAAGGAACAAACAGAATATTATTAAGGAACAAACAGAATATTATAGAGATGGAGTAGAAATGGACTGGGGATGAAGAGTTCAATGAGTGAAACAAAAATCAAAGTAAATAGTATGTAACAACAATAACATTTTATTTATTTATTTTTTAGTTCAGATGAGAATTTCCAAAGCAGAATAAAGCCTAATAGTCAATAATTTTAAAACTTATTTAGATTATTCGGACTACTGTTTTTATCTAGAGTGTTATTCTCACAATGTTTCAGCTGATGTAACCTCTGACCTTCTTAAAGTGTGTCTTGATAATGATTTCTATTGATAGATGGCAGAAAGGATGTTTCTGTTCTTTTTTTTTTTTTTTTCTCTAAAGATCCACAGTTATTAGAATTCAAACTATTTGTTATGTTTATGAAACAAAAAGAGAATCAAGTCGTTTCTTATTTTGGGATTAATTCAGGTCCATGCTGATTTGATATAACATTTATGAATTTTTTAAATGAGGATTGATAATATGTATTATTTAGACTGTCCAGACTGCTGTTTTCATCTTAGATGCTATTCTCACAATGTTTCGGATGATGCAACCTCTAACCTCCTTTAAGTGTATCTTGACAAAGAATATCCACCAAGATGAGATCAGTAGTTGGAACGATCCAAATAATATTCATTATCAATCCTCATCTCAAAAATTCAGAAACATTATAAATCACTATCAATAATTTCTACCACTCTTTATCTGTGCCTAAACTTAAACGTAGATTCCATGACCAAAGCTTCCCTCTTAGAACTGCACACTTGTGAAACTATTCAGTTTTCTTACTTTCCAACTAACAACAATATGGTTGTCTTCAAGTCCAACATGAATAAGTTCTTGATGAGCCATTCCCTTAAGTAATCTAATTTACTCAATTTCCAATAATGATTACTACAGCATTTTCCCCATTGCTTACTTATCCTCGAGTGGCCTCTGGGCCTTGATTAGTGGTGACTCCTTTGTCAAAAAAAAAAAAAAAATCAAATCTGTATGGAGCCGAATTAATGAGAAACTACTTGACTCTGTTTCATAAACATATCACATAGAACAAAACATTCTTCCCACCATGGATCTGATGCTCTTTCAGTTTCATAAGCACATTTTGAATTCTAACAACTATGGTTCGTTGGAGGGGAGAAAAAAAAAAAGAACAAAAACACGCAATTTTAAATAAAAATGACTGAATGACTTTTTTTAAAATGCTTCTCAAATTAAGGTTTATAAAGCGCAAATGATTTTTTAGAAAATTAAAAAAAAAAATGTTTTTTTTTTTTTTTTCAGACTAGCTCATTAGTATATTAGCAGGCTATCCGGCGTTACCTAGTTATAAAATACGCATATTATATTTTAATTAATGCAAAATTCTTATTTATTATAAACAGAAATACTATAGATATTAAAGATAATGTTAAATTCCTTTAAAAAAAAGTGAAGTAAAAAAAAAAGAAAAAAAGAAACTGAGATGTGCATGCGATTATTACGTTTTTTTTTTTTCTAAACAGTTCACTTATCGTAAGTAAAAAAACAAAAAGTACTCAAGTTGAGATTTAAACCAAAACCTAAAAATAGTGAGTCAAGCATGATAATCATTAGGCCAGCTGGACACGAACTTTAAACAGCGTTTTCAAACCTACTTATTCTTAACGTAAGCTGTGAACGATTCATTCGTGAAACAGTTGACAAACAGATAAAACTCTGATGACCCCAACGTACCAAATTTTTCAATTTTTACCCCTTAGCAACCCCCTTTTTTTTTTTGAGGATAAAAACTGATTAAAAAGTTTTCCACATGTCTGAATACATGATATATCAAATTTCAAGTCTGTAGATCAAAAATTTGTTGAGTATATAGGTTGAGAAGTGTCCTCACACGCACATACATTCTTACTTTTATATCTATCTATACTCCTATAAATTTTTTTTTTTTTTTGTGTATTGATATTCATATTAAAAACCCTTTTTTTTCTATTTATTTAAAAAGAAAATACAACTTTGTTATGTATGAGTCGTGGAATTGCATTCACTAGCAAAAGAGCTAACTAATTTGCATATTCTTTTTAAACATTGATTTTAATTAATTCCTTATTAGTTTTTTTCCGTTTTCTTTAGCTAACTATTACATGTTATTATATTCATGCAGATATTCTACATGAGTTATACCTGCGTAATATTTGCATAAAAAGTTTATAGTAAGCACAAAGCTCTTTCCATATATATTTATGTATGCATACGTATTTTTGTTTAAAAAATGTTGCCTATCAAACTCCTCCTACAGTTTTGGGTCTACAGACATGAAACTTCATACATAAGTTATTTGAACCCATGCGAAACTTTATATTTGGATTTTAGGCCGGGAAAATTGGTAAAAAAGTGTGAAAATTAAAAAAAAAAAAGAAAAAAAAAAAGAAGAAATTTGCCAGGTGAAGGTCAAACGAGGACATTATGAATATGCATGTATAACGTAGTAGATATTGGTTCATGTTTTAATTTTTAGCCTTCCAGCCAATCTTCATAGCTCATTAATGGCAGTCATTATCGTTAGTCATTAATGGCAGAAGAAAAAATAAATTGTAAGCTAAACCGTTTTCGTTTTGATTCTCGGTGGTGGCACACGAGTCAGTTTATTTATTTTAACATTTTAAATCATCACTATAATAATTTTAATAGTTTATTTATCATTTTAAATCATCACTATAATAATTTAATACTTTATTTATTTGAATCATCACTATAATAATTTAATAGTTTATTTATTTAAATCATCACTATAATAATTTAATAGTTTATTTATTTTAACATTTTAAATCATCAATATAATAATGCATGAATCAAAATATCATAGTTAAGTGTATTTTATGACTGGGCAATGTCGGGTACCATGATAGTGTGTATATATATATATATATATATATATATATATATATATATAGATAGAGAGAGAGAGAGAGAAAAAAAAAGAAAAAAACTTACTCATAATCAGTTTGATAGTGACTTTTTGATTATAATAAATGGCAAATAACAATTAATAATGAATGAAAAAGTTTGCATTTTTCAAATAAGCTTACAGTAATAACGTTTTAAATATAAATTTTTTTT
The DNA here is from genome assembly GCF_053919585.1 of Euprymna scolopes. NCBI lineage: Eukaryota > Metazoa > Mollusca > Cephalopoda > Sepiida > Sepiolidae > Euprymna > Euprymna scolopes. The sequence continues at coordinate 35,744,081 of NC_136496.1, read as the reverse complement.
TTAAACTACTCACTTGCTGTTTTTATACTGTTTATAAGTATATACAATGATAAATAGAAAATACTGAGCAATACATAGATGTCTTTAAGATAAAAAAAACGTAAAGTGATTGAGCATAGTTAAGTGGTTATGCCTATGTAAAAAAAAAAGATAAAATAAATAAAAAAAGGTACCGTTTTTGAGAATTCCATGAACAAAGTTTCTTTCTCAGAACTGTCGACCTATTGTGGGGCTGCTTTCAAGCTAACTACAGCATAGTAATTTTCAATTCTAATGTAAACAAGTTCTTGTTCAGCCATCCTTTTAAATAATTAAATTCTACCCAATTTCCGCCACTACCCATCATTACAGCACTGTTGTCTTCCCCAACCTGCGGACACTCATTAACCCTCATACGCAAGTAACTTTTGTGCCTTCATAAGCACTGAATATTTTTGTAAAAAAAAAAACAATCTGTACATAACTTTAAACAAAACTCTTTATGACATCCAAAATAAGAACAGTAGTCCAAATAATCCAAGAATAAAATACAAATTATCAATCCTCATCTCAAAAATTCTGAAACATAACATCCGATTTATAATATAATATCCGATTGATAACAATCATATCTCATTGTTCTCCCATTTTTATATTGTTACTGATTAGGTTCAAGTATAAAAGCAAGAAAATAGTCAGACTTCCAAGATGGACACGAAATACACGGAAGAGACGACTAAAGTGTATTACTTCAAATACATGCGTGAATACCGAGCTGTTGCCGTTCTGTGGGGAATCCTGACCATCATTTGGTGCATCTTGAACATTGTCGTGTTCGTCCAGCCACAATGGATCGGTGACACCGAAAGCAGCGCTGGATTTGGCCATTTCGGCATCTACTCTCACTGCTTTCCTTCAACAACCTCTGCCAAATATGTCTGCGTTGGTTCCTTTTCGGAATTCAATACCATTTCAAACAGCGCTTTCCAAGCTGTCACGTTGTTTGTTGGAATTTCGGCCCTACTCATGTTGATCTGTGTGGCAGCGCTGCTCCTTTTCTTTTGCTTCAAGAAGGTCATCATTTTCGTTCTTTGTGGAATCATGGAGATCATTTCGGGTAAGTGAGGTATTTTTTTTTTTTCTTTCTCAATTCTGAAATAACTTTCAAACCCATTTCTATTAAATATTATGGTTGTTGTTACTACAGAGACAGGAATGTAACATTTTCTTTGAAAGTCATTCAAGGTGAAAATTTTATAGATCGGATGTCCTTGTTGAGGCGTATTCAGTTTTGTGATATTGAGACACTATCTCTATGTGAGTGTCTACCAAGGCTAAAGAGAGCTTCACCTTCTTTGCGTTAAAAAATTGTAGTGCTTTCTATAGTATTAGTCACAAGAGAAAATCGCATTGTATTCTTATTATTGCCCACAGTGAGGATTGAAATTTCAACTTCCAGAAGAGTGTGAATTACAACTAAATTTTATCAAATACTTTATGTCTTAGGCCACAGGTTTTTGCAGACCCAAGATGAGAACAGTAGTTGAAATAATAAAAATAATCCAAAATAAAAATCCTCATCTCAAATTTTATTTTTATTTTTTAAAGCTGTCTTGATGTTTTTGGCTTGTGTGGTTTATCCGAGTGGATGGAATGATGCTAATGTACAAGCTCTGTGTGGACCAAATACGGACAAATTCAAACTCGGAGATTGTGGTCTGCGCTGGGCATACATCCTTGCCATTCTTGGCATTGTGGATGCTGCCCTCTTGGCAATTTTGGCTTTCATCCTGGCCAGCAAACGTACAAAACCAGACAATTATTATTACACTGGAAAAATCACAAAAGGTAAGAGAAACTTTTTTTATTTTCTAACTCACTTTTCTTATTTTCTCCTTTAGTCCTCACATTCCTTGGGCAATGCTTTTGACAAAGAGGGAAAAATTGTTGTTTTAGGATTGGAATCTATTCACCTAACACTTAACTTTGGCTAGTTTTTGAACTTATAGTAGTATTTTTTTTTTGTAGCTCCTGATATTAATTGGTTTCATGCCTTGTCTGAAGCCCCCCCCCCAAAAAAAAAGAAAAGAAAAAAGTTAGGTAGAAAATATAAAAAAAAGGGTTTTCTCTAAAGAAGCCTTTAACATGATGGGTGCTATAACAGAAGATGAATCTAGACACCAAGAATAAAATCTTGAATATATTGGTGCTTAATTAGTTTTAACTTGCAGATGAGAGTGTGTGAATATTAGCTGATCTTTAAATTTTAAAACAGAGGTCGCCTTAGTGATGTGGGATTAAAGGAGAATGATATGAATCTAGTAAATTTTGAGATCCATGTCAGAGACAGATTCTTCAAAACTTATATAGAGCAAGAAGCTAGTATTAAAATAAAACAAAATATTATCGATGATACAATTAAGCCCAGAAGTCACTGTAGGGTAAGTTTTAAAATTATTGCATGTTAAGCAGAACATGCAACTTCTGTACTAGTAAAAATCTCCAAACTTACACACACACACACACACACACACACACACACTAAATGATGGACACCTTCAACGTATGAGTTCCATCACAACTAAGTTGTTTGGAAATCAACAGATGATTTGTTTATAAGTGGTGAAGGCATTGTGCAGAACCAATCACACTTTTTGGTACAATTGCTAATCTTTGTCGGTGCCATGGCTGTCACAAGACAGAGCATACAATAAACCTCAGATTTTACATCAGAGTTGTTCTTTCCTCTTGATACATGTCTTAACGAAGACTGGGGATACATACCTCCTAGTAAATTAAATGTGCTCTCAGATATCAACCTGAAAATTTCTACATCTTAGCGCGGTATATACAGCGCCTAGCCTTCCCAAATAGTCCCCCACCTGGTTCATCCGTTACTTAACTTCTGGCGAAAATGTGTCAGCGTGATTGTGCTATATATATATATATATATATATATATATATATATATATATATATATATATATATATATATATAGATAGATAGATAGAAAGAAAGAGAAAGTGTTTTACCAAACCTTTATCATTATTCCCAAGGAAAGAAAGAATATTAAGATTTTTTAAAATTAATACTATATGCATTGCTTATATATATTAGTCTTAGAAGTTTTTAAACCTTTAAAACTATATGAAATATTTTTTTTTTTTATTCCTTTGTAGGAAAATTGTTTTGTAGGTCATTTAATTTCCAGCAATTGTTGAATCAATTCACTTTCTTGAACTTACAATAATCCTGATGTTAATTTAAGGGATCATCAGTTGTTTTACATGAAACACTGTTTCGGCGATTCAAAAACAAAACAGGATATGAAATCATAGCTCCCCTAGCAGTGTTGATCAAACACCACCTCCCTTAAACACAAGAACAAAAAAAAATGTTCCTGATGTACACGCACATTGATCTTTATTATCATAAACATATTCTGCAAATCAAGATCATAAAAATTTTTTTTTAATTCAAACCAACCAATATTCAATATATCTAATATATTTTTTTTCTTTTATTCAATAGCCGAGGTGTACCCAACCTACATGACTGATACAGTGCGCTCACATGCGACTCTCATTCGTCCTACCATGATGACCGTACCGGACCCCAATGATGCTTATTCAGAGTACTCACACCAATCAGCCAACCCAAAATCATTCAATAGCTCAGGATTCCAACTCTAATCAGCGCAGCAACAACACTGATTTCCTTTCTCTAAGAACAACGAAAATATTAAAACCATCATTTGATAACAAACATGGTTCAAGAGCATTAGCATTTAAGTGTTTAACCTGAAAAACTGAATGGAAAATATTTAACAAGGTATTATTTATGGGGTTTCTGACGACTATCCGGATTGTGGTTATTAGTACGCATAACTCATTTTGGCGGTTGCACGCTTCAGCTTTCTGTCAATGTCTTTTATTCTTGTTGGCAACCTTCCACAAATCCAAAACATAACAGAAAAAACATGGAATACCGATTGAGAACCGTCTACAAATACAATGTGGATATCCGCCCAAATCATGTAAACAATATGAAACGTGTATTAATACTTTGATCATTCAAATTACTGTTGTCATGCTCACAATGTTTCGATCAACATAACCTCGGACATTCTTTAGGTAGGTTATATAAAGGGTTCTGCCTCAAATTCTGTACAGATTTCCAGGTTTGAAACACAAATTCTTGACACACCTGAATAAGGTCAAAGGTTACATTGGCCGAAACGTTGTGAGAATAACATCCAAGATGAGAACAGTAGTTTGAATAATCCAATCAATACAAATACTCACCCACTTAAATTCCGAAGCACAATATGAAGGTAGTTGATCTTTTTTTAAATTTATGTTATTTCGACGACTTGGTTGTTATCTTCACAACATTTTGACTTATGCAACGTTCAACCTTCTTCACGTGTATCTTGTCAAACTTGGGAACCTATAGTTGAACGCTAAGATTTCCAAGTTCAAAAGTATACACCTGGAGAATGCTAGATGCTACATTGGTTGAAATGTTATGAAAATAAAAACTAAAATGAAAATAGTAATCTTAATAATCTTAATGATCAAATTATGCCACTCATCGCGTTGGACTATTTTCAAATATTGGCATGAATAAGAGATAGCCTAATCCTTAACAATATGTGTTTCTAGCTCATTAAAACATCCCAAACTAAGTTCGGTATTATTTAAATTTTTTTTTAATTTACCAGTAGTCAGATTGTGATCAACTTTTGATAAAATTATTAAGTACATTAAATACCCCCCCCCCCCATATATATATATAATTATTTCCACAGCCAGACAACCTTGCAGCTCACAAACCAACAAACTGGAAATCCAAGACTCGCGTTTCGCCCTCATTTGGGCTCATCAGTAAGACACAGTTTGGAATTGGACCAAATGAGAGCAAAACTCGAGTCTTGGACCTACGCTTTGTTGGTTTTCTTGGCTCTTGTGAGCCGTGACATGGAAATAATTATATATTCTCTCACATTCTAAGAATATATATATATATATATTATATATATATATATATATATATATATATATATATATATATATATATATATATATATTTATTTCATCAGTGATGAAAAAAAAAACAGGACTAGAGTGCTCAATGTGTAGTCAGAGCATTATATAGGAAATTTATTGCTGTGAGTCCAGAATGAATTTACATATTGTTTCCGCTAGGAAGATATCTTCTAAAGATGAGGAGAGATCCGACCAGCTTCGTCAGAATTCATAGATGGACTGCTATGAAACAATATGTAAATTCATTCTGGACTCACAGCAATAAATTTGCTATATATAGATAGATAGATAGATAGATAGAGAAGTAATAAGTATTTTCTGGGATTTTAATGTAATTTCTTACTATATGGAAGAACTAGTGAAAAAGAAAATCAACTTGCCTAATTCAGCTCTTGATTATTAAAATTCTGATACTCTTGGACTAAAAACTCAAACAAAAGAAAAATAAATAACGGTATTATCGATAAGAATACATAATAACAACGGAAGTGACACTGAGGAGTTCACTGAACTAACAGATTCATATTATTTTGTAATAAAAGAAAAAATTAAATAATTTAAAAAGAGAAAAACTGTTTAAATATTTCCTTTAATATCTGGAAAATACATCCAGTTTAAATTGAATAAAAATAAAAAAAAAGACTTCTGTTGTTTTTTTTTTTTTCTCCCAAAAAATGTGTGGTGTATTTGTTAATTCGGCATTGTTTAAACTTATCTTTAAAAGCAAAATAAAAAATCCACGAAATAAAGTTTATTTTGTAAAAGCTTACATTTGTATATTATGATTTATATTATGAAAAGAAATGTTTTATTTTATAAAATAAAAATGTTCACTCTGTTACTATGCCATTTTGCATTTTTCATTAAAAATAAATGCAATGATTATAATAATCAGCAAGGATGATTATCCAATGAAAATAAATGGTGAATACCTGAAAAAGTCTGTCATTGAAAAAAATATATGGATGGATAATGTAACTGATGAAATTCATTTTTTTCTTTTTCTTAATACAAATGAAAAATTTCCATAATTGAGTGGCCAGTTAGAACAAAACATCGATTTTGTTGGACATAAGCTGTTTGGGTATCATTATTTTATTTACCAACTACTGGGGAGAGGGAGAGACGGTGGATGCCCAGGTCTTGGCCAGTCTAAAATATGTTTAAATATATTTTAATTCATGCAGATTTCATATTTATTATTACAGAGCCAATTCTCTATTGAATATCATATTGTACCTAATATATAGTACCGATTTCCAAAGTTAAAAACAAAAATGATTTTGGTGCCATCAGCTAGAACTGAGACCAAAACATTTAATGCTCCAGCCATTTTGAGCTAGCGACAGATAGCTAAAAAAGATTAAAAATTAAACCACTTCAAGCTATGAATGAATTTGCGCATGTGCAAAACTAACAGGAATGTCGGCAAGTTGAAATGCACATTTTGCATTTTAACTTGCAGATGTATTTCTGCATGTGTTATTCATCCATCCAAACAAAGATTTTACTCATTATGAACGAACCTTGGTGTTTGATTACTATTTCCTACTAATTTCTGTGTTATGTGGCCAGTAGTTTAAGAGTTTATCAGTTAAATATTTTCTATGCAGAGATACATGCATCTACTGTTATATTTATATAGGTTAACAATCTATGTCTTTTTTCTTTCAATATCCATATCAATTTTCTTAAAAAAAAAATGAGAAAAAAAAAATCTCTCTGATTCACAATCAATGGAAATGTATTGTAAAGACAGATAAAAAAAATTGATTGACTAATAAGATGTTTTTGCTAATAGAATATTTTTTGAAACAAGTTACCAGATCTGATTAAGAACAGAAACAAAGTACAATTTATTTCCTTAAACATTTTGTCCATTAAAAATGGGCAAAAGTCATCGTCTGTGTCCAAAGAAGAACAGAAATCAAATTTCTACAAATAACATTTTTGCAGCTGTTGAATGATTTCTTTAAAGTCACTCAATTTACACATAGAAACATTTTAGAAATATTTTTCCTCTATATTTTTCGGTTCACAACTTTATACAAGTTTTATAATTCAACTCACTCTTAAACATATTATTATCCAAAAGTTTTTTTCCACCTATTCTATCTTCATATATTTAGAATAGTTTTTCTATAATATTTGATCTTTATCTTCAGCTGGTGCTTAAATAATGTGATCAGATCCTGCTCCTCTTGCAGATGCACCATCTACGCCACCATCTAAGACCAGGATTGTGAGAAGCACCATTCTTTTCTCCTTGTTTTATAACAACCCGACCTTGTGATGACAGATTATGTAGGATACGTTTAGTGACAGAGGTTGCTCGAGATCAATACGAGCAGTCACTTAGTTGAGTAATTCCCAGTTTGTGGCATTTGAAGAAAGCATGTTAAGGCATTTCTTTTTCAAGTATATCATGGTTGGGAAACTCTGACAAATTTTCCATTCAGAAACTGTATTTTATGACATTGAAAGGTAAAGGGAACGTTCAATATTCCGTCATGTGATAAAATAGACATTAATGTATAAGTGTCTATCAAGTTTAAATGGCATTGAAATTTCTAATTTAGAAAAGAATAAAACAAATCAGTATAGAGAGCAGAAAAGGAGAAACATCTGATTATGGAAATAGATTTGTGTCTTCCTCACTTGACGGGTAGAATCTTTTGTGTGACGGGACAGATATATATTTATAAATAAATATGCATTGCTTTTTATTTATACAGTGGAGAATAAATATCGGGCTGTTTTCACTATAAAAAGGTAAAAAAAAAGTTTCAAATGCTAACATTTTAAAACATAAATTTGAATTAAAGGGAGATAATTCTGTACCAGCACCTACTGAACTACTGTATGTACTCATGTAATGAATAAGCCTTTAAGACCAATTTTTTTTGAGAGAGAGAGAGAGAGAGAGAGAGGGGGAGAGAGAGAGAGAGGGGGGGGAGAGAGATGGCATTGCACAAGCTTTGTTTTTAAAAGAGCGAAACTTTGTTTCATTTAAAAAACTTATCCTGTTTAATGAATGAAAAAAAACATCAAAACAGATTAAAATAAAGACAGGCATGAAGTAGGTAGCGGCAGCAGCCTGAAAAAGAGTGGAATTCGTAAAAAATGGTCAACTTTAGGTTATGTTCACTAGCCTGTATTTCATTTGTTTGAATTTGTTTTTGGATAAAATATATATTACATGAAAGAACAAATCTTCCTCTTTCGTATGGTTTTTATTTTGTATTTGTTGAATAAAAATTCAATTTTACTGATTTATTTTAATAGCACCAACAAAAGTGATAACATTTTGACGTGGAACGCTAGCTGCTAATTTTTAAAAAATCAAAATCATATCCCTTATTTAAAACTCTCACAAATTTTTACCATTCGACCAATAATAAAACTATAAATTAGCATCAAATTAAGCAAAGAATGATCTTTATTTATGTATAAAAATTACAACAAATATAAAAAAAAAATATGCGAAATTCTTTAAAAAATTTTTTTCTCATTTAATTTACTTTTAGTGAATTAACTATTCATAATAACCATGGCAAACGTGATATTAAATTAAAGTTTATTCAATTTCCTATAAAATGGTGCTAAGAAATTGTACCTAGCTTTATTCGCGAAAATGCGCAAGGCGAAAGAAAATTGACACCTCGGGAGTCTTTTGGACAAAATTGCGTGAACCGTGAACACTGCGAAAATGTGCGAGTCAATGGATGAAAGTTGTTCGACTTCAGTATTTCACCAAACAGGTAACTATACTGCTTCAATTTCAATATAAGTGATAAGAAACCATTTCTGTACATTAATTTGTAAGAATTGCGTTTGAATATTTTAAATATTCACAAGTATTTTGCAACATGTACTTAGCACGTGTTCAACTTTTTAACATAAACAAATAAGCGATATTTTGGATTTATTCAAAAATTAAATTAATATTGTATCATTTTAGGGGTGGAAATAAATAGGGAGTATTTATAATAAACCATTCATAAAACTGGTGATTTAATTTTAAAACGTTTGAGCATCTAAATATTCGTTTATCCTGCATTCTAAACCAGTTTCCTGAAAGTAAACAAACTTGGCAAAAGAGCGTCAAAATGCTAGACAAGAAGTAAATTGAACGGCGCGTTTCTAGCATTTTGTATTTATTTGAAAATGATTTGGTGCATGGTAGATATTTAATTCAAGGCATGCGACTGCATAAAATTAAAGTTTGAATAAACGTAAAAAATTGTCGCAGATAGATGAAAGTACGGTGCTTATGCACTTAGCGAACCGAACCGCGCTATTTTTAAATAGTATTTTCAAGTTAAATTAAAGTTTTACGATAACTTTTTATATTAAATTGTTAGTTGAAAGTTCAGAAGCGTTACAAAACACCCTCTCCTCCTCATGTTAAGAATGGCTTTCTAAATGTTATTTCAGCAAAGTTCGCTAGGTGCATAAGTACTAAAAGTACAAACTAGACTAAATTAAAAAAACAAAAAAGAAAACACACCCTCTCTTCCACATGTTAGTTCGCTTCATAAGTACTATTGTTTTCTTTTATTGTTTTAACATTTATTTTTTATTTTTGTATAATTTAAATTGTTAGCTGAAAATACATATCAATTAAAAAAAAAAACCCACACACAGTTAAGAGTGGTTTTCTAAATAATAGTTTGTTTCATAAATACTATTGTTTTAATATATTTTATTCTTGTATCGTTTATTAAATGGTTAGGTGAAAGTACAGATTAGTTAAAAAACACGCCCCCCCCCCACGTTTCCTAAATAATAGCTCACTTCATAAGTACCATTGTTTTCATTGTTTTAATTTATTTTATTCTAGACAGAAAAAAAACTCAAATTAGCACAACGAAAACAACTTTTACGTTGAAGACGTGGTATTATTTTACTTTAAGGCCCGTCTCACGTCCGTATATAACAAAATGTGTTTTTTGTAGATTTCGGTGTGCTAAAAACGAATCTGAAAACCGTTTCCGTCGCAAAAAAATAGTTTTCATGATATGAAGAAATTACTTTTTCGAAAAATGGGTGTTTACTTTTCTATGTAAATTTAACTTAAAATGAGTATCCACTTTCTGGCCACTGTGAAATGGAAAATAGCCTCAGAGTTCAGGGGTTAATATCATCGCGTACAAAAATGGCCAGCCGTGATCACATAGAATTACATGGCTTCATATTTGGAAAACTACTCGTTTTTGGTCTAATTTGAAATTTTCACCAATACTACACTGTGACAAGGCAGTTGGTACGCGAGTGCACATTTCTTTTTTATGCTCGCGCTTCAGAAGTATTATTGTTTTTTATTGTTTTAATATATTTATTTTATTCGTGAATTGTTTATTAAATTCTTATTGAAAGTACAGACTTCACATGTTAAGAATGGATTTCTAAATAATAGTTTGTTTTATAAGTACTTCCTTTTATTGTTTTAATATATTTTATTCTTCTATTGTTTATTAAATTGTTAGGTGAAAGTACAGACTATAGTTAAAAAAAAAGACATACATGTTTTTTAAGTAATGGTTCGCTTCATAAGTACTATTGTTTTTTTTTAAATATATTTTATTGTATTGTTTATTGAAAGCACAGACTTGTATTTATCAAATTGTTAGGTGAAAGCACAGACTAGTTAAAAAACACACTCCTTCACATGTTAAGAATGGGGTTCTAAATAAGTTAGTTTCATAAGTACTATTGTTTTATTTTATTGTTTTAACATTTATTTTTGCATTGTTTATTAAATTGTTAGGTGAAAGTACAGACTAGTTTAAAAAAAAAACTCTTCTCCACATGTTAAGAATGGGATTATTCATTTGCTGCATGTTTGAAATTGGGAATATTTTTATTGCAGACGACTGTAATTTCAAGAAATTAAAAGATATTTTCAATTTCACTGGAAGAGGTAGAAGACCATCCATTCCCAAAGTTAGTATAAGCAATAAACTCATTTTACAACTTTTTTACCTGAAAAATAAAAAAAACAAAACCCTGGGATGATATTGTCGAATTTGCATCCAATTTCATCACCATCAATCAGTTGAGAATAAGATACTTAATTGAGAAAGCTCATGCTAATGCCAATTTGCACATAAATGACTGACAGATTCCAAACATTTTGAATGGAAAATTTGACATTCGTTGGAAATTATTTGTCATGTGCTGGTGTTACAAGAGATGAACTGCTTAGTTCAAGTTTGTCAGGGCAATCAGAAATAATTGCCCTTACAAATGGCATCATTCTGGACTTAGTTTCCTTCCAAAAGAAAGAAGTACTTCCATCATCTTGGGTATGTCAGGCTGCTGAGTATCTATCTGGATGGTCTATTGATAGGCAGTTTTTTGGGGAAACAATTAAAGAAAATTCAGGCAACATCTAAAAATCTCAGCATCGTAATAACAATTATGAAGACTTCATGAAAGATTACTGGTATCAACCAGACAGTGAGGATGTCAGCAAGCCATTGTAAAATCGTCCAGGTACACCGAAGGCAGCTATGCCAGCCTGTAGAAAGATACTGATGATTCAACAAACTCGGGCTAATGATGACGAAAGCAAGCTAGAAAACTCACCATTGCTCTCTGGCTAAAAAACTATTCAGATAAAAAAACTAAAGGGAGAGATGGAAGATATGCAGAAAAAACTGAGAGAAGAACAAGATAAAGTGCAGACCATAAAAGATGTACTTTCAGAAAAGATAGTCTTTTCATGACGATTTGTAGCAGAAAAATGAAGAGCTAAGAAGAAATAAAGATTTGCTGTCATCATTACAACAACATTATGAGGCAAATAAAATTAAACTTGAAAGTACCTTGACTACCCTGCAGCAAAGAAATCAGGAGCTTTCAAAAATTAGACACTCAGCATTTTACAAGTGTTTGAAAAGATGAGAAACAAGATTGAGTAAGAAAGAAAAGATGGAAAGAATGCCCAATCAAATATTGTCAAAACAAATTTTTAAGTTGAAACTAAAACTCAAAAAGAAAACTCTCCTTTCCAATTCAAAAAAAAACTTCATAAGAAAAGCAAAGAAGAGAAAAAGAAGAAGTTGAAAATTCAACAGATGAAATTTGATTTTCTTAATCAGGCTGAGAAAAGAAATGTTTCTATGAAGAAACATAATAGCAACTGGTACACCAAAGATGTCATCAAGTGTGTCATTGAAATGATAGGGCAAGCAGAAGTATCTGGTAAGAATTGTGGAAAGATAATTGATATTCTAGCAAGACACATCTTTCACACAGCTATAGATTCAAAAGACCTGCCATCAGAGCGATCATCTCTAAGGTATGCTGACAAAGGGCATGTCCTTGCCAAACAACAGATAGCTGAAGCATTACTGCAATCGAGCAATATAGACTTACATTCTGATGGAACAACTAGAAATTGTCAAAAGATTGTGGGACACCAACTTTCAACAGATGGTGGTCAGTTGCTTTCATGTGGATTTACTTCAGTATTCAAGGAAGATTCAGATACACTTGTTGATGTAGCCTTTAATCTGCTCCAGGAGTTGGCTGATCTCTATACAGATAGAGAAGTGGATACTGTATTCCAGTCAATGTTACAGAATCTGACTGGTCTTATGAGTGAAAGAGGAAGTGTCATGAAGTCATTCAACAAAGCCTTTAACATACAGAGGATGAATACACTTGGCATTGATGAAAACATGGAGTTTTTGCATTGTAATGCTCACTTCCTTCTTGGCCTCAGTTCTGAATCCAAAAAAGTCTTTAGAAAATGGGAACAACATCTGAATGAGAAAATCGGCAGAGATGGTCTTGAAAAATTCAAAAAATTTTCCTCAAGTTCAGAAAATGCAGCATATCGCTTTATCAGAACTGCTTGTGATGTGTTGGGATCAAGAGGTGATGAGAAAAATATATGCAGAGCCTCATGGGAAGCCTATTGTCATCTTCAGTCACAAAATTCTAGCATAACAATTTTTAGAGCGAATAGGTTTAACAACGTTTTTCAGGCTGCTGCTTCACTCCACTATCATCGAAATGATATTGTGACATTTTTGCAAGATTTGATCGCATCATTGAATCTCAAGCAAAAAAGTGTGCTTCATGATGCAAGGAGTGATTCAATTGACTGTGCCATGGTTGCACTTGGACTGTTATACCACAAAGTTACTGGACCTTACTGAATCCTACTCAGCAGACAACCAAAATACTTGGACTCCTTTTGCTATGTTGTGGAAATGAATGCTGCTCTTGGAAGATGGGAACATGATGTCGAACAATTAACAGATGCCAACTTTCCACCACTTTTTAGCATCAATTTAAACAGCCCTGTTTTTTCTGACCTCTACAAAATGGATGCACAAAAGAAGACTATTGTTCAAAGTTTACTTCATAGACTTTGTTCAGCATACAAAGATGTTCTTCAACGTCAGCTGACAGACTTCCTGCGAGGTAGAAGATACTATGATATTAAAGATGAAAAGAGACGTCAGCAAATGCAGCATAGCCAGATAACCAATTTGATAGGAGAAGAATGCTTTGGTGATTTGGATTTTAGCATTTTCAAGAGACAACTTGCATCTTTACACCACCATAGCACCATCAATATGCTGAACAAAAACAAGACTTCAATTTGGCTTGATAGTAAATCTGAAAAGGAACAAGTTGCTTGGATTGTGTGGATCCAAATCTAAAGAAGTCTGAATAAAACACCAGGCATTACAGAAGGTGGTACTTCAGAAGAGAAAGCAACAACTGGAGAAAACAAAACAAGAAAAGGAGAAAAATGCAAGGAAGCAAGTCATAAGAAAAAAATCTCATCATTGAGAGGGTGAAGACACATGGTGGGCCTTGTTTCAGTGAAGAGAATGTCACACAAATGCTACATGTGCTAGGAAGCAGAAATAGTAAACTTGAGGCCCTCAAAGATGAAATTAGGTTTCAGAAAATTGTTCTGGGCAATAAGTCTGAACATTTAAAACTTGACCGACCTTTAGAGTTACTAGCAAGCCACTTGAAAGCATTTTTGAATGGCACAGACATAATAAATGACTATGAAACACTTCTCGACAATGAAGAATCAGAAAGCGAAACAGATGAAGAAAGTGCTCTAGTTGATCAGGCAGAGTTTGGAAACTACAGCTTCAGTAAACAAGGACAGTTTGTGGCAGTATATTATGACGATGACTTTTATTTAGGTCAAGTAATTTCTGTCACAAGTGTAAGGTGAAAATAAATGCCTTTAGATGGGCAAGGTCAGAAGTAGAGAGAGTCACTTCTCTGTATGTTTGATTAGGGTTTGAAGTAACCACCTCAAATGGATGAATGTGGTCAGTTCCCAGAGAAGAGTTCAACAGAATCACAAGGAAATATCAATTGTATAGAGAACTCTATTGTTAACATGCAGCTTCTTTTTGTATTTAATGTAAATTGGTGTTGAACAGGTACGTTTGCTTGTATACTATACTTTGCCATGATAAACAGTGAATTATTGTGATTTTTAAGTTTATTATTTTAGAATTACAAGGTGTACAGAGCTGAAATTTAGGTATGAAATTCTACAATATGTATTGATTATACATGCAAAATTTCACATCTGTATCTTTAATAGTTTTTGTGATTTTGAAGTTTATATACGTTTAAAACATTCGGTATTTTATTTCCACCATTGAAATTGAACATATCAGTATTTTTATCGACTTATAATGAAAAATCTTGCAGCTGGAATTGTTTGAAAAAAAAAAAAAAAAAAAAAAAAAAAAAAGGCATAATAACCACTATGCATAGAATTATATTGCATGTTCATATTTAATTTTCTTTGATTCAGTTTTATTTGCTGATACTTCAAAAAGTGCCCACCAGTGCAATTTTGCTATTATAAATATTGCAATCACATCCTCAAAAATGAAGGCTGAAATTAAATTAGATATGATTATACTTTTATTTCCTATTTCTTCTAATACTAAGAGCGATGAAAGAATCTTTTGTGACGTTTTTACCGGTTACTTTTTTTGTCAGTTGCTTTCAAAGTTGCCATGTCGTAATGTAAACATGTTCATGCTACGTTTGCAAATATGAAAATGATCATAACTTGAAGACTAAACAAGATATCTTCATGATTTTTGTTTTTCTTGTGTATGAGTGAATCAAATTTAGCCATAGGCGATTTTAAAATTTTGGCTGCCGGTACCTACATGGAGCAAATAGGTTGTCCCACAATTTTGGTATTTGTCACAGAAACTGGGAATGGTTGAAGTATGTTGAGGACTCAGCTGTTGATCGACATATGTAGACTGCTTCAGTAGGTGTGTCAAAAACTTTGTGAAAAATATTGAATAATTCGACCCCTCTATCTTTCCAAGCTTATAACTACTCGAAAAATGTAATTCGAACCCTAATTTTTTTTTTCAATTAAAGGAGCAAGGACCAAAGTTTCATATTAAAAAAAAAAAAAAAGAAGGTTTTAAACTTCGGACTTTACAGGTAAATTTCTAAAAAACACTACTCTTTTTTTGTTTTGAATTTGAATATATTATTTATTGATATTTTATCTTCAATTTGTGATATATAAAACTTTGGTGATTAAATTAATTATTTACTTTTTAATAGACATTTGAAAATGGGGGGGTGAATTAAAAAAGAAAACGTTTGTCTAAAATATTATATTTGGTTTATTGGAAAGAGCATAAAATTTCACATTGACCCTGAAAATATCGTAAAAATAGAATCAATAGAAAAATTTTGATAGATAAAAAATTTTAAAGTTTAAAAATTGAAAAATACTGAACTCGTAAAATTGAATTAATTTCATTAATGTTAAAAAAAAAATATATATATATTTTTATTACTTTTTATACAACTTTAATAGTTTATTTTGGAAGTATAACCCATAAAGAAAATAAACAACCCACTTTTAAAAGAGAAATTACGAGTTTTTATATTTTATTTGCAGTTTCGTGTTAGGGGTGTCAAAAATTCCTACAAAAATTCTGATACGCCTACTGCTTCAGCATGGTGAACTGGTTTTCAGCGGACTCAACCTACCCTGAGTGAATACAACCACAGTTACAACGGATAATCTTTTGCTTCATACAGTTTAGTTTCTTTCGATAATTTTTTGTCTATGGTGACTAATTATTAAAATGGGTTTGTATTACTGTACACATAGATTCGAAAAAGTTGTCAAAAAAACAAATACATATTATGAAAGGCAAGATAAGTTACTTTTCTACCAAACTGGATATAATTTTCATGTTTTTATTCAATGTAACATGTTTATTCAGCTTGAAAAACATGCAGTGTTTACCGATGTATTGGAAAATTCAAAATGGCGACCGACTCTCTCTTAAACACGGTAAGTTCGGGAAAAGGTGTTATAAATAATAAACTAGACAAAATACTGTTAGAAATTCGCTCAATATATATTACCGTGACATAGGTTGACATATATTCGGTGTTTTTTTAATAGTATTTTGTCTAGTTTATTATTTATAACACCTTTTCTCGAACTTACCGTGTTTAAGAGAGAGTCGGGCGCCATTTTAAATTTTCCAATACATCGGTAAACACTGCATGTTTTTGAGCTGAATAAACATGTTACATTGAATAAAAACACAAAAAATATATCCAGTTTGGTAGAAAAGTAACTTATCTTGCCTTTGATAACATTTATTTGTTATATATTTGTTTTTTGACAACTTTTTCGAATCTATGTGTACAGTAATACAAACCCATTAAAATTTTTGATTCTTATTTAGAATTCAACCTAATTAAAAAAAACAAAAATACAGAAAAATCATAGAATGAACATATCATATTCCAAAAATTATGTAAATTGATCAAGTTTTATTTTTAACTAAGAAAATCAGATTTTATGAGTAACTGTCTTACTTCCCAGTATGAAAAAAAAATGTCAAGAATCAAAAGGGAGATAACTCAACAATAATTCAGAGTTACTAGATTTATTCGTATCATTTGGAATCTTCGGACTATTGTTTTCATCTTGAGTGTCATTTTCACAACATTTCGGTTGATGTAACCTTCGGCCTGATTCAGGTGTATCTTGTTGCTTGTTGAACTTGGGAATTTGGACGGAATTTCGGCAGAACCCTTTATTTACTTCACGGGGGTAACATGTTATATGGTTATTTATGACGGCTGAGAGCAATGCAGAAAAACCAGAATGGTGAAAAAGGGTATGAACAAAAAACTAAAAATCAAAGACAATATTGGGGTTACAAAGCTTCAGAAAATTTATTTAAGATTTCTCGCACATTAAATCAGTAAGTATGAAACTTAATGCTAAATATTAAAATGATAATTTCGAGAGTAATCTCCCCTTATTAAAAAAGAATGCAAATGTGAGGCCACTTTAACAGTTAATGTCAGAAAGTTACAACTTCTGATGATTAACCACCATCATTTATTATTTCTCACAGTCATAGAGGAGGATTGGTCAAACGGTAGATTGATAGATAAACCTCTTTCTTAATGTAGATATATTTTGATGCTTTAATAAGGACTGCTCCAGGTGCACAAAAGTGGATTTAGCAGCTACAACTCAACAATCAACCTCCGCTGTGCCCTACCTAGACAGAACAGTGAACAAAAGATTCCATGTCCTACAAAATAGCACCATTCAGACATCAGTCTCCAAATCTTGATACTTATGCAGAGAATAACCCATTTTTCTGTGGGTATTGCACCAGTATATTCCAGCGGCTTACATAAACCACCTGAATATGCCGAGCATTGATCAAACTTTAAAATGATAGAAAAAAAGAAAACATTATGATAATTAACATTTATTGTATCGTAACTTCAATGGAGAAAATGGAGAAAAAAAAAAGTTTCATGAATATATATTTTTTTGTAAAATAATATGTAGCAACAGATGAAAACTTTTCTTTACTATTTGTTTATTTTTTTTTGTTGTAAGAAATGCTACCGTTTCAAGGTGTTTTTTTTTTGGGGGGGGGAGGTGTACAAAAAGTATTTTTTATGATCATTTTTTTAAAAATCTACTTTGTTCTTTTTTATTAAGTTTTTTTTTTTTTTTTTTTTTTGTGGAAGGGATAGGCTATTTCTTTTGGTTATTTGCTGGAGAATCCTAAGTACTCTGCAAATTTATTGTAGGAAATTTTTCCAATCGATTACAGTGTGCTCCAAATTGATAATGCACTCTTACTGTAAATTTCAACTGTTGCAATGTCGTGAAACAACTTTTTCCCATTTATTAACTGTCATCTAATATATTGGCTAAACGGTTCGCCATACTGCAATAGTTTACGCCAGCTGCTGAAATACGCTGAGGGAACATTTACGAAAAAAAAAAAAGCGAAATTAATTTTAACGTCTTCTGCTGACACTTATGTATCTACTACTTAAAACGACAAATCGGAGAAAGTTTTATTATTATTATTATTATCTACAAGAATAAAAAAGCATTGGAAATGCAAAAGGATATAGGGATGGTATGCCAAAAAGTATACAAACAAGATAGCTATGAATGGCTAGGCACATGGAAATAGAATTGCATCCAAAGTATAGCCCTATAGCTTTTCTCCAATCTTCATTCCGTGCCATCATTACGGTTGTAAAAAGCTATAGGGCTATACTTTGGATGCAATTCTATTTCCATGTGCCTAGCCATTCATAGCTATCTTGTTTGTATACTTTTTGGCATACCATCCCTATATCCTTTTGCATTTCCAATGCTTTTTTATTCTTGTTAATTAGTATTTTTACTTACAGTCTTATTTTTAAACTTACATTCATGATAGTATTGTCTTTTTTAGGAGGCGGCTCATTGCCGCCTCCATTAGTAGCAGGTCGCTTCCTGCTGGGTTTTAGGTCTTTGGGTTTTGGGCCTTAGGAGTTGCCTCTTGGTCCTCCATCGGTTCTATATTACATAGACAGTGCTACTGCCTCTCTGATAAAACAGTTAGAGTATTATAAAGTTCTAAAATGTTCATACCTTCACTATTAAATTTTTCTTGGTTCATTCTTTGGCGTTTTGGCAAAGATTTGGCAGTTTTTGATATTTATATTTATAATAGTTTGTGCATGAGGCAGCTTTTTTCCCCTTGGGATCCCTGTTATACCGTGCTTTTGAGTCAGCACGTGAGGCAGCCTTCTTTTTTTCTGGTTCTTTGTTATAAAGAGCACGTGAGGCAGCTTTTCTCTCCTCAGAATCCCTGTTATACCGTGCTTTTGAGTCAGCACGTGAGGCAGCCTTCTTTTTTTCTGGTTCTTTGTTATAAAGAGCACGTGAGGCAGTTTTTTTCCTCTCGGGATCCCTGTTATACCATGCTTTTGAGTCAGCACGTGAGGCAGCCTTCTTTGCCTCAGGATTTGCATGATACTTAATTTTTATTATTTCAGCATTTTTCTGATAGTATTCTTTTTGCTCAGATAATACCTTGACTTTTTTTTTTTCATAGTCTATATTTCTCTGAGCTTTTTTACTACGTGCTGACTTTGGCATTTTTTATTAAATGTAAACATATAACACTTATGTGTATCTTACTATAATATCACTTATCTTATAGCAAGACAACTCTCGTAGAATTGAGATACTGCCCCGTCACCAATAGTTAAAGTGTGGAACGGTATATACACCAATAGTGTAGTTGTTATCTTTATATGAAGTCCTAATCAGTGACAGTGTGAGGTTACTTGGTTAATTTATTGTAGTTTATTTTAGAAAACTTACTTGTTTTTATTAGTAGATTGTGTATAGTAGCCACAATATCTAGTTATTTTTGTGGCTAGGGCTTGGATTTTGATTCTTTTCGGTCAGCTTCCAGTGAGTTCTTAGAAGATGACTTTCTTGCAGTTTCTTTTGCGGTTAATTTAACTTATTTCCTTTGGCGTTTGGTGAGTTCTTAGAAGAACTGGTCTGATCTACTTTTCTTAGCGAGCGAAGAGATTCAGCTGCATTTAACAATGGTTGCTATAGTGTATTTTTGCGCATGCGTGAGAATTTCAAGTTTCCTCCTTATTTTTCAATAGTTTGACAGTAGTCATGTGTCTTTCTGCCAAGAGCGACAGCCGTCAGTGTTAGCCGTGATCGTCTAGAGGTTAGGACCCCACGTTGTGGCCGTGCTAACCTAGGTTCGAATCCTGGTCACAGCATTGACATTTTGTACATATTTTACAGTCCAAAATCTGAAGAATTATTTGTTTTTATAACATTGTTTTTTGACATCGTACTTGCTGATAGGTTACTCTTATAACAATTTTGATCAACTGAGATAAAGATTTCGTGGTTTCATTAACGCTGGTGGGTTACTGTTTAAAGAAAAAACCTTAACGTTCACCTCAAATATTCAGCGTCCAAGAAATATAGGCCACTGGCAAACTGGAATGTCTGTGAGCATCCGGTGTATTATTTGGAGCTGTTCCTTTGAGAGAAGTTCCGTGTTTGAAGTGGTCTGTCTACATTGGGTATATAGTGTTTAAAACTTGTTATTACACGTAATCTTATTTAATTATGGAGTTAGCTAAAAAGCGATGGGTCACTGCACTTCTCCGTGTAAAGAGCAGTCGATTGATGCTTGAACTGTTGTCAGAGGCCGTTTGTACACCGAGATACATCGTCTCAAAAGAAAGAAGAAAGAAGAAGAATAAAGAAGACAGAACAATTGGCCATTTTTGTACTCCTTTTTTTTTTTGCTTTCTTTTGACATTTTAACCGACGTTCTGACACTCGCTGGATTCATAAGACGCTTCTCTGTAAGAATATGTGCTTTTTGAAACTTATAAGTTGATTTTAGTTGAGATTTGGATAGTTTTGTTTTGTAGGCGTATATAGGCGTGTACGGGCCATCCCTATATAGAGAGTGCTACCGCCTCTCTGATATATTAATTTGCTTGTCCGTACGGTGTCACGTCATCATCATCGCAAACATTAATTAATGTGAATTATCTCCCTTTATTGTTCACTCTTTATTAGTTAAAAAATCATTAAACCCTTTTATTTTCCAAAACTTCCCGAACAACAACAACAACAAATATATATATATATATATATATATATATATATATATGAACTGTCTATTTATGGTTCTGGATTATTTTAAAGACGATTATGCATAGAAGGTATCGTTCCACAGTTTAAATAGTATTTTACTTACATTTTTAACAATGTCTTCTGTTTATTATTGTAGTGAATACGGAACGCTTATTCTATTTTATTCAGTAATAAATATATAATATATATTTTTTACATTTAACATTACGAGTTCGTTTTTTTTTTTACTGTGCCACTTTATCTGTTTTTTTATTTACTTTTGAGTGAGCCTTACATAACAAAAAATATGTTTCGAATTAAATGTTACAAAAGTCAAGAATGACTTTATTAAATAAATCACCAAAGTCACCATTCGCAAATACAGAGTCAAAACATATTTTACGTCTTGTTCTGTTTTGTTTTTGTTTTACGGCATATCAATCCTTTTTCGTGTTATTTAATGCCGAATCGAGTAATTTTGTAACATTTATACATCTTCACGTTGTTTACATAGTTATTATTTATGTTTTGTCTGTTTTATTTTGCTTCTTTTACAGACAGTCATCATCTTCTAATGCCCACCGACAGGGCATACATATTTAAATACTATAAAAAATGGACACAACAATTTTTTTTTTAATATGAAATAATTTTTAATGAAATAAAACACTTTGTTTCATTACTTACGATTTAATTTATTTAAAGAAATATTTATTTCCTATTTAAAGATTTTCAGTATAATTTATTTAACTGAAGAAATATTTATTGTTCATACATATATTTTTTCCATTATTTTTATTACATTGTTAGGTGAAGTTTCAGAATAGTTAAGGCCCCCCTCCCCATATTAAGAATGGCTTTCAGCATGATTCTTACAATAGCAGTATCAAAGTTTTTTATTTTTTATTTTAAAACAAATTATAAAAAAAAAAGATACAAGACCATTAAATTTTTTTTTCATTAAATCGCTATTTAGGTGAAGGTTCAAAATAGTAAACCCTTCTCCCCATAACCGTTTTTTATGCAGTAAAATACTGTTTCAATAATTATGGTTTAAATATTTATTCCTTATTTAAAGATTTACAGTATAATTTATTTAACTGAAGAAATATTTATTGTTCATACATATATTTTCCCTTATTTTTTTTTATATTGTTAGGTAAAGTTTCAGAATAGTTAACCCCCCCTCCCCATATTAAGAATGGCTTTCAGCATGATTCTTACAATAGTGTTATCAAAGTTTATTGATTTTTCTTATTTAACAAAAATTATAAAAAAGATACAAGAACATTTTAAACATTTTTTCATTAAATGGTTATTTAGGTGAAGGTTTAGAATAGTCAAACCCTCTCCCCTTATTAAGAATGGCATTTTTATTATTTCAGCGTGATGCTTACATTTTTCTTAATATAAAAAAAAAGATACAAGAAAATGTTAAGCTTTTTTTTTTTTTTTTATCAAAATGTTAGATCAAAGTTCGGAATAACTTACTTCATAGCCAATTAGCCAGCTGTATTAAAATGTTTTAGCATTTAATACCTAATAAGGTTTTCGCTTCAATTGTCACAAGCAGACAATATCGATTTAAAGGAGGTAATTCGTCAACAATTGTTTTAGCCGAATTTTACGGTAAAGTGTAGTGGACTGGTGGATATATTATACATATCCCCCAGTTTGTATTTATTTGCTTCCCCACTGAGCAAATTAGGCACAAGGCCGTTTTTTAATGTGGAGAGAGAGAGGGGGGAATGGGGACCAGCTCCCGATGAGTGGGAAATGGGAGTTTGATAGGAACTGTTGGTATGAAGGGTTGCCCCTACATTGACCAAGGTAGATATGTGGGGTTACCCCCACATATGGTCTTTGCTTGCAGTATCTGTTGGAACAGATACTACACTTTGATCTTGTCACCCGGGCTGCAAAGGGCGGGGGTCAGTGTATATACATATCCCACAGTTATTCATTTGATAAAAGCAATATTTAATGAGCATGGTTCTTCTTGCCAGGCAATGGGTTTACCTGAACCAACAGGTGATCCTCCAATAGATAATATGACTCGAAATACAAACGGGCCTAATGTTGAATTGTTAAACAATGAACAATTAGAGGTCTTTAATACTATAATCAAGCCTGTCATGACAACTGAAAAAGTAGCCCCACACAACAATTGCTTCTATTTAGATGCCCCAGCCGGATCAGGAAAAACCTTTTTATTCAACATGTTATATGATTACTTCACCTCCAGCAGTACTGTGACCGCCACTGCGGCATTGCTGCAATGCTACTAACTTCAGGGAAAACACTCCACAGTATATTCAAACTACCTGTACCTCTGACAGAAACCAGTGTCTGTAACGTTTCTCCTGTATCAGAGCATGCTTCTTTTTTGAGAAAGATAATGGTATTCATCATAGACGAAGCCTCTATGATACCTAATCATGCACTGCTTGCTATAGATAGATGTTTACAAGATATAATGGGTAACGATAAAATATTTGGTGGTGACTTCAGGCAAATTTTGCCAGTAGTGCCACATGGATCACCTACATCTATTAAAGACACCTGTCTTAAAAGATGCCCATTGTGGCATCATTTCAGTCAATTACAACTAACACAAAACATCAGAACTAACATAAATGAACAGGAGTTTTGTAAATGGCTCCTTCATCTTGGTAATGGTACACTAACGAGCAGTCTTAATGACGTTCCTGTAGATGCCATAGATGTTCTTGATGATTCGGTATGTAATGGTTCTCTAATCTCAGAAATATTTGATTGCAGCCCTCAAGAAATGGAAAATAGAATCATCATGACTCCAAAAAATACAGAATGTTTAACAGTAAATGTAGAAATTCTAAATAATCTTCCCGGAGGCATAAATACATATTTAAGTACAGATTACATCTCCTATGATGATGCTGAACTTCAAAATTATCCTATCGAGTTCATAAATTCATTAACTCTATCTGGAATGTCATCTCACCGACTTAATGTGAAAATAGGAGCAATAGTAATGCGACTGCGAAATTTATCCATAAATCAAGGACTTTGTAATGGAACTAGGATGAAAATAAAAGAATGTCATCAAAACAGCATCATTGCTATTTTAATTAATGGATCTAATAGAGGTTCCACAGTTATCATTTCAAGAATTAAGTTAAAGCCAAGTGATACAAATGTTCCGTTTGCATTTCATCGGATACAGTTTGCAATACGATTAGCATATTCACTGACCATCAATAAAGCACAAGGCCAAACTTTGGATAAGGTTGGTATATATCTTCAACAACCTGTATTTTCTCATGGTCAACTGTATGTGGCATGTTCAAGAGCTCAATCTAAGCACAGCGTGAAATTTAAGGTAATGCAACTGCACAGAGATGATAATCAGGGAAGAAAGCGTGGTGTAACATATACTAAGAATATTGTTTACCGTGAAGTGTTATGAAAACAATTAGGAACAGCTATGGAATCTAAAAATTAACTTGGATGTAAATATGATTTTGGAAAATTTTTTTTTTAAATTGCTTTCCTTATATTTAAAATTCATAATTTGATGAAAAAATAGTGTACAGTTTGTTTGACTTTACTTAATTATATAACATTGACATAAATTTGATAGGTACAACCTACCTCACATCATTTTGATTATCGAAAAATCAAAATTTAACTGTACTTCGTAAGATTTACAGAAACACTTCATTTTATATGCATGTAATACACAAGAATCTGAATATTATAACAGATTACAATGTTTTTATGGAAAAAACGTTTGTATAGAAAATTCAAAGTGTTCTATTTATATTATCAGGAAGTTGTGATGCATTAATTGAAATCTATATCAATAATTCGACTTAAAAAATATTTGTGAATTTCCAAATCTTCATTGAATAAAATTCAAAATAAATATGTAAAAGTTGACGGTTGCTTATTTAACTTCATTAAAAGCTATCAAAGTCAACCAAGAAGAGCTCTGCTCAATATTCTGGCTTAATGGATCATTTAACAAGGAATGAAGATGGCGATTCTGGTGTACCAGTTATTCTACCATCTTCATTTACAGGAAGTCCTAGGAATCTTCAACAACTGTATCAAGATGCAATGGCAGTTTTCTGTAAATATGGAAAGCCAGACCTATTCCTTACCTATACATGTAATCCAAGATGTCCTGAAATATTAAACAACTTGGGGTCATCAGAACTTGCACAAAATCGATGTCAACAATGTCACACAGTTTTTTTTTAAATTCACAGTCCCAAGAACCTGCTGACTGACCACTATTCTCACTCCAAACAGCTGATCGACGTCCCTGTCACCGCCTTAATCATCACCAGCAGTCCAGCCAGCACTTCCTGACAATATCAACAGCATCAGTTACGATCGCATTGACCTTCAATAAAAGTTTAAACTAAAGTTCTTTGTTCTACTTGCTTCCATACGTTCATTTTTGTAATATAACAATAAGGAATTTATTACTGATGTGTTTTAAAAGATTTTAACTACCGTGGAATTTCCACGGGTCCTGCTAGTTATTATTATTATTTTTTAAACTTATTTTTAGTGTGCAATCAATTACACAGGCAAGAAACAATCCACTAATGACGTCCTACGAACACAAATTCGGAATCGGAACGTCAGCAAACGTTTGGGGATTTTGTTTGACGTTTATGGAGCATTGGAGCAATAAAAAAAGTTTAAATCGACTGTAATTGCTAAATCTCTGTTTTCGTTTCTTTATAATATAAGAAAATCTTTCCTACCTTCAATGACCTCGGGTTTTGAGAGATGGATGCGAAAGCGTCTTTCCCTTTGTGATTGTTTTTTATACTAATGGATAAATCATGTGACCCTAGACCTTCTATAAAATTGTATGGGTTGACTAGCTTGTGTGTTTTTTTTACCCCCATCTTTACAATCGGTTCACACCGTGTCTGAAGTTGTTCCTTTTCTTCTCTTTCCTTTTCTTTTCTTCTTCTCTTATTTACTATTGGGACACCGTCTTGGTAGTTCCTTTGTTTTTTCTTTCTCAATCAATTATTGTATTGATAAAGAATTATTACGGGACCACAAGGACTAATACCTGAGGTCGCAACAAACAGTATCTGTTGCAATGTATAGCGAATTCTTAATAGGATGCTATAAAAAAGGTATAATCAAGGACCAAGGTCTGAGGCTAAGAGACCAACCGATTTCTTGGCCTGAAAATCCTTTGAGTTGTTTGAGCCCAGAAAGCAAAAAGATTGTATCTTCGATGGTTTGTGCTGTTTCGCACAGCCAGGAGGAGCCAGTTGTGCAATATGATAGATATTCTTCATTGTCTAAACTATTAAATGTCACCACATGTGTGTTCAAGTTTATTAATAGGTTGAGGAAAAGAGACTCCGACTTTGGTAAGATGGCTCGGACACACTTGATTAAAGTAATGCAGAAACAATCCTTCTGGGAGGAATTAGAATACTTACAAAATCCTTCAGGTAGGTCAATACCACCGAGAGTGGGAAGTCTAAACCTTTTTTTGGATAAGGAAGGATTAATTCGATCCAAGGGAAGAATTGGGAAGGTCTCTGTATATGAATACGAAATAGTTAATCCCTTGCTTATTGCTAAGGATCACCATCTTACTAATCTCATAATATTGGACTGTCACCACCAGTGTAAGCATCTGGGTGTTCCTGCTACCTTGAATAAGGTCAGGTTATCTGGGTACTGGATACCCCAGGGTAGGCAGGCGGTAAAGAGAATTTTATCAGGATGCTCCTTGTGCCAGAAATTTAACTCTATTCCATTTACCTACCCCAAAATGACTGATTTACCTAAACATCGGGTGAATATGATAAGACCATTTTTGCACACAGGAGTAGACTATACGGGTCATCTGTGGGTTCTGAGAGGTGGGGAGAGGGTGAAGATGTATATCCTGGTCTTTACTTGTTTGGAGGTACGGTCAGTTCATCTAGAACTGATTGAGGATATGTCTGTTCACTCATTCCTAATGGCCTTGATTCGATTTTCAAATATTTATGGGATTCCTTCGCATATTTATAGTGACAATGCTAAGTCATTTGTGGCTGGATGTGACATGATTCATGAGGTGATTGCTTCCAGTGAATTCAGGGAGAAATTGGGGACATGCCAAATCAAGCATGTTAAGATCCCTGTACACTCTCCTTGGTATGGAGGTGTATGGGAAAGACTGATTAAAACCATCAAGTCTTGCTTGTATAAATTAATTGGACGAGCTAGTCATGATTATTTCGATCTCCTGACAATTATTTCTGATGTACAAAATGCCATAAATGACCGTCCCTTGACTTACAGAAGTTCATCTGACTCAAGTTTGGAAATAATAAGTCCAAATCACTTTTTACGCCCTGTAGTAAACCCTCGTTTGATTTTGAGAATGGATGGGGAGGGTATTTATCAACTAGAACCTCCCTCTCGGAAACAACTCTTAGAGTCCTTAAATTGCAGGAATGATGCATTAAAAAGATTTAAGAAAATTTGGTACGAAGATTATCTGCTTAGTATAAGAGAGCATGCTCAAAGACATCAAGGAGGGACTTCACCAGTTGTTTGTGTGGGAGATGTAGTCACAATCAAACTCCCTAACAAACCTCGACCATTTTGGGCATTGGGTAGGGTCACACGTCTATTTACAGGAGATGACGGATTGGTGAGATCTGCTCAGATAAAACGAGGAGATGGCTCCTTGCAAGTTCATTCCCTGAAGCACCTCTATCCCTTGGAGTCGTCTATTCAAGAACCCATTGATGGACTTGATTCCTTGATGGGGAATGCTGATGACAATCTGAATGGCTGTACATCTGTACTTGAAGACCCTATTGAAGAGGGCACAGAGCTTGGTTGGATTTGCCCTGATTGTGGTGAACCAGACAATGGCAGTGCCATGATATGTTGTGACTGCTGTGATGACTGGTACCATTTTTCCTGTGTTGGTCTATATCGACCTCCACCAGAAGAGGAGAGTTGGCGGTGTGGAAGTTGCCTCAACCAGGATCCTTCATTATCCCATGATATGATGGTGGATAATTTATTAAATGATGCTGAACATGCATGTATTTGCCCAGGATGTGTTCTACCGGATAATGGTAGTCCAATGATATGCTGTGATGAATGCAATCAATGGTACCATTTCAACTGCGTAGGTATTCAGCAAGTTCCCCCAGAGGGTGAGAATTGGTACTGTTGGAATTGCCTACATTCAATTCACTAACAGTCCACTCTCAGAAAATAGGTAATTATTTATTTACCTCTCCCATTTTTTTTTCTTCCTTTTCTCTTTATCCTTTATTTTTATTTATTTACTAGCAGTTCAGCCGGCTTGGCAGTCAAATTTTGACAAAAACCGATTACGAAGCTTGCCCTATGTCTGAATACACTTTATGTTGGTTTGGAATGTTTGGACCAGGGATTGGCTGAAGGTTCAGTTTTTTTGGGGGGTTTTTGCTTCGACCCCTTAAAACTTATTTTTCTTGGATTTGTTCAATTTATCAAGTTGGATCCATGTCCCGGGAATCTAAATTTAGAATTTTGAGTGTTTGGACCCAAAATTAACAGTTATTTGTATTAAAATGTACTCAAACAACTTCACGGTTTACTATTTATTTATTCATTTATTTTATTTATTTATTTTTTCTCTTGAGACGGGAGTGTATAAGAAAATCTTTCCTACCTTCAATGACCTCGGGTTTTGAGAGATGAATGCGAAAGCGTCTTTCCCTTTGTGATTGTTTTTTATACTAATGGATAAATCATGTGACCCTAGACCTTCTATAAAATTGTATGGGTTG
Source organism: Euprymna scolopes (assembly GCF_053919585.1). NCBI lineage: Eukaryota > Metazoa > Mollusca > Cephalopoda > Sepiida > Sepiolidae > Euprymna > Euprymna scolopes. The sequence goes on along the minus strand of NC_136496.1, from coordinate 35,715,242 downwards.
ACTAGCTTGTGTGTTTTTTTTACCCCCATCTTTACAATCGGTTCACACCGTGTCTGAAGTTGTTCCTTTTCTTCTCTTTCCTTTTCTTTTCTTCTTCTCTTATTTACTATTGGGACACCGTCTTGGTAGTTCCTTTGTTTTTTCTTTCTCAATCAATTATTGTATTGATAAAGAATTATTACGGGACCACAAGGACTAATACCTGAGGTCGCAACCGACGGCATCTGTTGCAAGAGGTAAGACGTTCTTTTTCTCTTTCTCTCTCAGCCAGTTGTCATTGATGTGTTAGGATAAATTTCTTAGCCTCAGACCTTGGTCCTTGATTATACCTTTTTTTATAGCATCCTATTAAGAATTCGCTATAATAAAAAGTACGGGAAAGTTATAAACACAAAAGTTAAAATAAATATATTAATGTTTTGTATACACATTAATAAGTTGTTTCACATTACAGAGCATTATTAGAGAGACTTGTCATAAAAATAACAACAATAATAAAAAGGAAACACATGGTAAAAATCTCCTACCTTATTTTCTTAGTAAGTTACATTAGGCGCCATTTCAGAAATACTGGGAAATGATTGGTTGATCTAAAGCACCGGAACACCACTTACCGGTGTTATCAAGGGACATAACTCTAAGTCATAAAATCAAGAAAAAACAAAAAACAAAACAAATTACATCTAAATACAAATTGCGATGCTTGTTGAGATAGAGTTGGAAGATTTTTTTTTTATGTGGTTTTAAGTAAACACAACAGTACTTAATTGTCTTGTCGAAAATAGTAATATACAACCCCCCCCCCAAAAAAAGATTACGAAAAATTCATCGAGTAGAAATATACAGGGGACATACGCTATTTCCTTTTTACACTTTAATGGCTGACGTACTGTTTTAGACCAAAGCAATAGACTTCCTTTTTTTTTTTTTTTTTTTGAAATTAAAACACACTGGCAGTTCTTCTAGATGCATTTTCGTAATTTTGGGATATGTTACTATTTTCGACATGGCAATTAAGTAAATACTCTTGTTTCTGCTTAAAACTACGTATCTAAAAATCGATTTGTCGAAACAAACATCCAAGTAGCTTTCAAAACTTTCAACCTTTGCTGAGAATCTCCAAACCAGAAATAATTTTCTACTTGACAGTTTAAATGCTTCTAAATTCCTTTCAAATTTTGAAATTTCGCGAAGCAATCCATTCTTTATTTAAAATAATAGGTACAAGATTAAAATAGCTAATTTGTATACGAAGAAACCAGAATGCATTGCGGTGGATTTAATTTAATTTTATTTTTAAGGTAAAGAAAATAGGGTAACACCGTATTAAAGGTTATATATAAAACGTTAAATTGACCGAAACGAAATTGCTTTAGTCAAGGAAGTTAATTACCCAATAATCAGTTAATAGTAGATAGAAAAAATAATTTGAGTTACGTTAAGGCGAGAAACACACAAGAAGTGGTCGCATAATACTAATACTTTTAATCAGTATTGAAATTCTCCTAATTAGTGCACAAAATATGTGTATGTGTTCGTGTTTTAAAAATCAAGCTGTCACGTGATTGGCCTTTTCTTTATCATGGAACTAGATCCGCCATTTTTATCGGGGCATTATAATGCACAATTTACAAGGGCATACGGTCTAAACCTTTCAATGAAAATCTAACGATAACAAATTAAAAAAATTATTTAAAATTTTACAAAGGGATGTAATTTACTTTAACCGCTTCAGTTTTACTTCGGAAACTATTTTTTTTCTAGTTCATTTATTAACAAAACAACTGCCATTATTTATTTAATGTTTTTTTTTCTTTTGTGGAACAACGAAATAGTTAAACAAAACATTAATAACAAAACACCATTCAAAATTGTGTACAAAAATAAATAAAAACTGCAAAATTGTTTTCGAAAAGCTTTTTGACGATTTTAACGAGCGAAAACAAAAATAAATAAAAAGTAAAAACTAACCCAACCCTAATTGCTTACGAATATGGTGAACACATGTGCCGCCCTAAACTGCACGAATCGCAATAATACGCGAGCCCGAAAATTGGGAATTACTTTTCACAGGTAACATTCTTCTTCTTTTTTTTCTTTTTATTATTTGTATTATTTTAAATATTTTATAAACAGTACAAATAATTGTATGCGATTAAATGATATTATTTAACCAACCAACTCAAAACTAATCTTTTTTTTCTTTTTAATGTTTTTATTTATTTATTTTATCACGTTTATTAAGATCAGCTGACATGGCTGCTCTTATTGTTGCGAAAAAAATAATGGACACCTGTTCCGAAAACAGACACAACAATTGCTTGTGTGTGTTTAACTAAATTTGGACGATGTCAAAACATCGTTAATTCAGTACCCCCATAGCAGCACTAGTAGCCGTATAGCGCAATAGCGAGAAGCCCTGATTGTCATTTAGGCGGTCGGGGTTCGATCATGGCTTGAGGCAGTTGCCTGTCTAGCCGCACGCGCAACAACTGAGCTGTTGAAACAGCGAAGTGAAGTGGACGCATTAACATTTTTTTTTTTTTTTTTTGCAAATTGTTGTTTGTTATTTTGTGCATTCTTACAGACGCTCTCATAAGGAGTTGCAAACTGTATTTTCTCCGTTTTTCTTTCGGGGAGGGTTGCTACTCGTACTTAACGTTAGTGACAGGATTAAAAGAGTTTTTTGAGGGAGTACTCGGATTTAGGTTTAGCAATAATAATAATAAAAAAAACCCCCCTAAAAACCACTCGATTGAAAATGAGGATAATTTTATAAAATTACCATTATTTTTTTTTTATAGAATCAATCCAATTTCCAAACCAAGCGTTTCTTTTCGGTAGAAAAAAATAAAAATAAATAAATAAAAATTATTTAGAGACTGGAGTGGTTCTAAACAATATTCCCAACCCCTCTTCGATTGGAGACGAAAATGATTCTCTAAAATTATCGTAAACTAAAAGGATTTTTTTGGTATGTATGCACTTTTGTTACCGATGAAATAACGTTATTATTTAGAAAGCTATTCTTAACATGGGAGGGGTTAAAAATATTCTTTACTTTCACTTAACAATTTAATAAAAAAAGATCGTAAAACTTGAATTTAACTTGAAAATATTATTTAAAAAATAGCGTGGTAACAAAAGTGCATAAGCAACGGATTTTTAAATTATCTCATCGGTTGAGAAAGGAAACAAAATTGTTCTTAATAATAACACGGTACAGGGTGTTAAAAAATGGGGTACTACTACAGTTTATCGCCAAAAATGAAGACGCCATTTTTTTGGGCACCTATCGTCAGAATCAGAGGAAGAAATCAGTATTTTATAAACTATGTCCGAAGCAAAGCATAAAATAAATAACAAAAATGAAACTAGATAATGATTACTTAAACACCCCCAACCTCCGCATGTTAAGAACGGTTTTCAGAATAACCTCCTAACCCTGAAAGCCGTTCTTAACATGGGGAGGTTGGTGGTGTTTATACTATGTTGGGTCACGTAGTAATTAGTTCTTCCCAGAAGTAATCATTATCTAGTTTAATTATTATGTTATTTATTTGATGCTTCGGTCATAGTTAAAAATACTGATTTCTTCCTCTGATTCTCAGGGCAGGTGCCCGAAAAAAACAAAACAAAAAACCCCGGCGTCTCCATTTTCGGTGATAAACTGTAGTAGTACCAAAAATGGCATCTGTTCTATCACGAAAGAGAATGGATTGGATACCCCTGTAAGAGTGTTTTCGCGTGTAATCGTGAACAAGAGTTTTGCGCAAGATCTAACCACAGTTTTCCTGAGTTGCCACTGCCTGATTCCAGTGGCAAGGAGAAGTCCATGATGACCGAAAACAATGCCAAGATAAGCAGAGAGCACATATAGCACCAGTAATTCACAAACCATCACCCATTTTAATACTGGCCTAGCTCAAGGATGCGATCTAACTGGAATCGGTATGTCAACGTGATCGTGATTGTGGTGTATAGCTAAGGGGCGATAACTCCACCAATAATTGTGTTCAATTAAAAATCTTGAGTAATCGGCCTTAGCCATGTTTAGTTTGTTAGTTTTTCAGTAAAACCTTAATCAATCTGCAAATATTAGAACTAATATTTAATTTAAATATTAACATAAAATTAGCATTTTGTAGATTTCAGCCTCGCTCAACAAACAATTTTTATTTGTTAACTCATTTATTAATCAGGAAATTCATGTTTTTTTTTCCTAATTCAGTAAAGGAAAATTCCTTCTAGAGTGAGGCAACTTTTATTTTTGTCTAAATCCATAGTGCCCCTTTTTCCCATTAAAAACCGACTTTGTGTCTAATTCTTCCTTTATGGGGAGGTGAAAATAAATAGGGACAAATTAACTTCTAGAAATCTATTAAAACTCTTAATTTGATCGAACAAATTATCATCATTGGCATTTTTTCATATAACTGACACAAAATGGTGTCTAATTTTGACCCTTGTGTCACATTTCTCATCATGGAAGAGAAATAAATACCTTCAACAATGTAATTAAAACAAGTCTGATATCAATATCAAAGAGATTTCTCTTATAAAATTTTACTTTTACATTTTAATGGTTTGTTGGCAATTCGGAAGCTTAACTCATTGTTCTAGGGAAGGCAACTCTAATTTACTAAGAAATTTATGAAAAAAAAAAAAAATGTTTTCCAACTACATTATTTAATGTAACAATGTTTTATAACAAAAAAAAAAAAAAATGTTTTCCAACTACATTATTTAATGTAACAATGTTTTATAACAAAAAGAAAAAAAGAAAAGAAAGTAAAATGCGATGATATGGTAATTTTTCTTAAAACATTTAAGTAATTGTTAGAAAAAAATTATTTCTTTTTTTCAATTACTTTAGTAAAATAGAGTTACCTCTCTTAAAACGGTGAGTTAAACTTCTGTATTGCTGGTTTGTTTAGGTGTAGTTTGGTGTATGAAAAAAGATTTTCAAAAATTGTGTGTAGGCGATAAAATTGCTTATTTTATTTAAAAAAATATTTTTAAGATTATGACATACTGAAAGGAAAAATCAAGTTAGCATTATGTGTTAATAGAAAACAAAAAAATAAAACAAAAACCCCCAACACTTTTAAAACTGCAATTCAGAATTTTTTAGATGAGATGTGAATGTTTGTTTTGTTTACTTATTCTCATCTTGGCTGTTATTGGCACAATGTTCTAGTCGTTGGAACCTACGGTGTTCCTTGGGTGTGAAATTAAGGAAAAGAGGGGTTGCATTGTGTGTCTGAGGGTGTGTCTGTAAATCATAAACAAAATCCAATCTTCAGGGGGTCACTAAGATATTTTTAAGGCTTTCCTATGACTCGATTTCACGGAATATCTATGCTAATTGTCAGTATTAGTGAAATAAATGTTTTACGAAACAGCAGACAGACATCTCACACATGTTTTCGTTTTTTTTTTTTTAAATAAAAAAACACAATGCAAGGGAGACGACTCCAAGGGAAGAAGTTGAGAGAAAGAAACATGAATTTTACACCTGACAAAAGGTCGTAGGTTTCATCGACCAAAACGTTGTGCCAATAACACCCAAGATGTGAATAATCGTCCGAGTAGCCAAAACAATAAAAATACTTTCAACACTTTTTAAATTAATACATAAGCTTATTACTAGTATTAAATATTGTATAATTTAGGAAATAAGCAGATAATACTAGAATATTTACTCATTTAAAAAGTTTTTTTCAGATTTTATGTGTAATACTAAATTGATTTTTAACTCCCCAAAAAAGTTCAACATATAATAAAAAACAACAATTTTTGTCACATGTACGCAATTTTATATTCGTACTTCAGTCTATACCTTAACCAACTAATTTTATATACATAGATTTTAAAACTCAAAATTAAAAAAACAAAAAACAAAAACTTTTTCATCTTCTTCTTGATCAGGTTTCCCAAGTCCCCAAAAGAGCAGGAGAAATGGATAATAGCGATGAAACGAATTAACCTAAAGAAGAAAGATATGTATTGGCAGCCACACAAATATGACGTGCTGTGTTCAAGTCATTTTCTCAAAACTTGCTTTGACCTCACAGGGAAGAGGGTTCGTTTACGTGAAGGAGCTGTGCCAAGTTTGTTTGATTTCAAGCCAAATTCAAAGGTAAGTCAGTGCAGAAGTTTTTGCGAGTTTGTAAGATCAGAGTATTGTAGAATCTGGGCATTTTAAATCATTGTAATATATTTATGCATCTCATCGTCATCGGAATTAATGGTAGGAACCAAAGGTTGAAATCGAAAGGTTGTAGAAAAATAGCAAACAAATGCATCTTTATAAAAATATATAATTTATTTAACATTTAACAATGAGGGAGCATATTCAGTCGACCCATTGCATGTGCACCAAACTACTATATATCTGATGCGTGCAAAATCCAAGCTTCAATTGTTTTTAAAACAATAGAATTATATTTAATTCTCTCTTTCTTCATTGAAAGAGAGAAAAAGGGGGTGAAAGAGAGAAATAGAGAGAGAAAGAGAGACATTCATACATAACGTTTAGACATTGTTTTGTTTTTGTCTTCCATCATAAGTTCGTTCGGGTTTGACCTTTCAAATTCTAAGTTCTTATATCGTTTTGCTTTGGTTCAATATTATAAACAACTGTCACGCTTGACTCGAATCATCCCAGATTGATATATTCTAACATTTTAAAAATCACAAAGCACCTGCTTAACACATCTGCACCTTACAAGTACTGACAAGTTAGGCACAAGGTTCATTAATGCAGAAGTCCCCAGTTCCCCCAAAAGGGTCACTTTTCATTGTGCCACACACGGATATAATTGTGCTGTAAACATACTTATTTGTTGTTTTCATCTTGTATGATATTTTCAAATGTTTCACCTCATATAACCTCTGATCTTCTTTGCATGGACTCATGGCACAGTGAATAAAGTGCAAAAACATAATTAGTTTGAAGTGACAGTCTTTTTATAGGAGAATTGAAAGTGGAACTTTAGTTTACTTTCGGCAGTTTTGTAACTCTTGCTTCCCTTAAGTCCTCACATTCCATGAGCAATTTTTTTCTGACAAAGGGGGAAGAATTGCTGTATTTTGGGTCAAAATCTATGTATCAAACATTTATGGTTGGATAGTTTTTGATCTTGAGGGGCTTCATGTCTTGTCTGGAGCAATTTCCATAAAAACAAGTGAAGCATGCATGGTCCCCCGTGAGTGCACAGTGAACGAGGCATAAAAAAATGACTGGTTAAAAGAATATGCAAACTAGGTAGATCTTTTGCAGATGAATGCAATTTCACGGGCCATATATATATAACAAAGTTGTATTTTCTTTTTAAATAAATAGAAAAAAGGGTTGCCTTTTTTTTTTTTTTTATTGACCTTACCTCAAAGTGTGGTATCTTTTCCGATGCTACTCTTAATTTGTCTCAGTCAATGGAAGGGAAACCCTCTATACTGAGACAATTATTATTTTTGCTCCCTACCAGAGTGCCACTTTGCCCTTCTTTTGGGGAGCTGGTTTTCATCCATGTTTAAAACGCCCTTGTGTCACATTTTGCTTTCGTGGGGAAGCAAATAAATATCAATGGAAAAAAGGGAGGGGAGGTTAATATGAATATCAATACACAAAAAACAACAAGTGAAGCATGCATAATGACTAAGTTCAGCATCCCCCCCCCATTTAGCCTCAAAAGTCCTCAGGAGACATCAAATCCTGGTAAAAATGAACAAACGGTGCAGTTTTAAGCCTTAACATATTTTAATTTGAGTTCCAAAGCCTTAACATATTTAAATTTGAGTTCAGCACCATGCAAAACTGCTAAATAGACATACACAGAAGATTTTGGACAAATATGCTAAAATTGTCCCAAAAATGGAGTGTTTTTATTAGCCCTAAAAGAGCCCCTGGGGCACACCCAAGAGTTATCGTGAAATATAGACAAACAAAATTTTTCAGAAAGTTTTATAAAAATTCAAGGCATCAATTTTTTTTAATTAGCATAAAAGTGTCAATTTTAGCCATTTTAGCTTGAAAGGCACCCCTAGGGGGGCAACTGGATTTTTCCAGGAAAATCTGTTCTGTTACTTTTTTACTCATATCATGTTTAATGTTTGTGCAAAATTTGTTAAAAATTCCAAGGTGTAGTTATTGAGAAAATTGCAGACAGATGAATGGACTAACAGACAAGGGTGAATTTACAGATCCACCCTCCTTTTGTCAGGGGACCCAAAATCCTCACTACAAACAATACTAGCAGTAAGAAATAGTCTTGGCTGATGGAATGAGAGTAATCTACCCTTTATTGATTAAATAAAGTTTTCTCTTTGAAATTCTGTACATATTCCTGAATTCAACATATAGATTCATTGGTGCATTATATCGAACTAATGAATCTTTGTTAAACTCTGAAATTTGTACAAAATTGGAATGGAATCTTTTATAACACTCAAGATGAAAAAAATCGTCTGAATAATCTAAATAATGCAAATGATCCTCATCTAAAAAATTATGAAACATAAAAGAAAGTGTTGATTTCAAAATTTCATACAAATTCCCAACAATCCAGTCGGGTATTATTCCCTCGGTACTAATACCAACAGAGTCAAGGTCATTGTTGAGATGGCTTGTTAACTGAAGTATATCTCTGATCTTGTGCAGTTCTAGGAGGTCCACCTTCCCAGGCTTTACCTTTTTCTTTTCAGAAGGGTTTAGTTTGTTGCTAATCGTCTGAGGGTCCCTACCAGAGAATACCAACAGGGATGCCTAGGCAGTTTTTGCAGATCAGGGTGTTCTTCCTCTAGGGTGGTAGCTTTTCAAATCCCGCTTTCCGACCTTCGTGTCACACCATCCTACCGATACGGAGATAAATAATTTTCTGAATATGACAATACACAGCTGAAGAAAGTCAGAGGTTCTAGAATTGTAAACCATGTTTAGTTTCAGAATAATTTCAGATGGTTAGATGTTCTACACAAGTCCTGGAGGTGACTGGTTCTAAGTAGACAGAACAGTTTCCGATGGTTAGTTGTTCTACACAAGTCCTGGAGGTGACTGGTTCTTAGTAGACAGTTCTTGAGTTTGAAGCCACAGAGCAAAAGATTCTTCCCATGTTGACACGAAGAAAGCATATGCGAAGTTGCTACAGAAAAGGTTTAATTTTTATGGAGCAGTTCTGGTCTCTGATTGGTTGTAGCAGAACGTGAATTAATTTGATTCGTCAGTTCCTAGCAGCATCGTTTATAAATAGAATCTCCTGACTGTACGGGATCATACCCCATTATAGTTAAAAAATATTGCAAGAAAGGTTATGTTAGCCGAAACTTTGAGAACAGTAGTCCAAATAATGTAAAAGATACAAATTATTAATCCACATGTAAAAAATGATGAAATGTAAGATGCAAAGTGTTGGCTGTTAACTGCACTGCCATAAGTTAGGATCTCAACTCATAAAATATGGACTAACCAGCTAGCATTCAACACTTGGTGATCACCATTTTTGTCTTTCCATTATTTGTCAGGGGTTGAGGGAGAGGTGTGATTTTGAGCAGGTGGTTGAATTCAGAACTTTGAGACACCAAAGTCATTTGCTAACTAAATCATGCTTTGATAGTCTGAAGCTTCAGAAAATCCATTTAAGGTGAAATTGGATGGTCTGTCAAAACGATTAACCCTAACACTTTTATCCATATTTGTGATGAAAACAGATGACATTTTTAAGACAAAAAATATTTCCTTTCTTGAAAATTTTTTGTCACTTAATTTCTCCTTTCTTTTTTCAGAAAAATCGATCCAAACGTTCTACTAGTGTCTTAAAATCATCAACAAACAAATCCTCTACCAATGAAAATAGTAATGTTGATGCCGGCCCCATTGAAAGCAGCTCGTCTGAATTAACAACGCCAACAACAACTGAAAAGCAACCTCTTCCTGACATATCCTTATCAGCAAATTTGGTAAAATCAAATTTTATTTTTTATCTTGGTTTTACTAACAAATATATGATGCTTCCTCTGCTCACATATTTTTTATGGACTGGGGGAAGAGGATTATATAATTTTGAAAGCACTATATAAAATACATAGTTAAAGCAGAATAAATTGCTTTGGACTAAAAATAATTTTCAATGCTATTGATAATGTTTACAAATTCAAATTTTTTTTTATCAAGGCCTGGAGGTCACTCAAGGATGAGGGTTAATGAGTGTACAGTGGTCAAAGGGAACATGTCGTAGTCATCATTAATAGTGGAAATTGGGTAAATTGGATTACTTAAGGGGATGGCTCATTAAGAATTTGTTCACGTTGGACTTGAAGACAACCATATTGTAGTCAGTTGGAAAGCAGGAAAACGGAACAGAGTTCCACAGGCGTGCAGTTCTAAGAAAGAAGCTTTGTTCATGGAATCTACATATAAAGAGTGGGGGAAATTATTGATAGTGGTTTCAGCTAGACGAGTGTTTTTTTATTTTTCATCTATTTTTTATTATAGCTTATATTTGAATTCATTCATGCTTTGAAACATGACATAAATCATTAATCTATGCTGCCATGCCAAAGCTATAATTATTTTGTTAAAGTAATCTTTTAAGGTATATTTTATAAATAAGTCCAAATAAGTCAGACTGATGTTCTCATGGTTTCAATTTTTATTTCTAGTCATGGCATCGGCTTTATTTTTTTAAGAATTTATTATTTACTAGCGGGGGTACCCGGCGTTGCCCGGGTGTTTGGAGGTGTAAAAGAAAACAAAAAAGTTTTGTTAGGTAGGTAGGCAGGCTTGAACCTGAATCCTTGAGGTTAATAGGCTGATAACTTGCCACCATGCTACGCGGGCAGAAAACTGAGAATGGGTGAAATTAAATGATTGCAAAGTTATGTGACGGGTGCGTGAATTTAATAAGGTCAAAGATCAGGCCATGACTGAAGCCGCGCACTTAACATTTGCTGCGAGGCAGTTGTTTTGGTTTTGTTTCCTTAACATGTTGGGTTAGGGAAAAAACCAGTTCCCAATAAAAAATGGGAGTGTCCAAAATGAATAGCAATCGTCTAATATGATGGTTTTCACTGCATTGGTCAAAGCTGATTTGCTTTCTGGATGTCCCTGGTGCGAAAGCTGAGAAACACACATCATTTCAATTTAGTTTCACTTTATTTATACTAAAAAGCCGAACAAACATGCGACACAGCGAAATAGCGCGATTTTTATAAAAGTCGATCAAAATAAATCTAGACAGGACGTTCCTTCGCAAATCGTAGATATTATTATCTAGGGGGTATATAAACAGTTCTAAGACATAGTACCCCCCCTCTCCTGCCGGAGAATCCTGGCGAAAAATGTGTACACACATTTTGCTTTTTATATATATATATATAGATTAATACTATTCTTCTCCATTTCTAAAAGTAGTAAAGATCTCTGATGTTTTGATGAGACAAATTCTGCAATGTATTTATTACATTAAAAAATGTGACAGACAAAATATCTAATTATACGAGACTAGCCTGGGTACCCAGCATTGCCCGGGTTTTTGGAGGAAAAAAAACTAAAGTGGTAGTAGGCAGACAGGCTGGAACCTGTACCGTGAAGGAGGAAAAGAACATGAAAAAAAAAACGTGACGTCTTTGCCATTGCGTCCATCGCCAAATCGGAAGTGGCGAAGGTTTAAATTAAGGTTAGTCTATCAAAAAGAGGGTATGACTTTCGAAAATATCGGCGAAAAAAGCGACCACTCCTTGTAGAAAAGTGCCCAGTTGAGGGTGAAGGAATTAATGTTTTTGGCCAATTTTTCGATATTTGTCGTCTGGAGAGTTGAGCTTCAAAACGATACTGATCTCATGAAAATCCGTTGTGTCTGTCTAAAGTTTTAGGCAGACATACAAACAAACAGACATACATACATACATACATATATTTAAACAGACAGGTGAGATTTATTTATGAGATTTCATTTTAAGATTTAAAAATGTAATACACTGTTCAAATTAACTACTGTTGTATGGAAAATAACTATAACAAACACAATAAAAGAAAATTGATATCAATACAAAATTTATGTAATTCTAGAGTTGTTTAAACTTTAAAACAATTGATTAAATAATGCTAAACAGCTAATGTGATATGAAAAGTAACCATCATCTCATCAGGATAAAAATCTATAGTTTGAACGAGTAAAAATAACCAAAGTAAAGAGCACAAGGGGGAAATTGAATGTGGCAGGGAATTAACGATAAGCGATTATAATAAATTCAATTGTCCTTAAAAGGGTGTAACAAGGAGTAGAAGAAGGAGGGGTTCAAAGTTTCCCAAAGAGATTCAATGTTTTTATAAATTCCTTGGCACAAGGATGATTTACGAATTGCGATAGAGATAAATTAAAAAAAACTTTCAAATGATTTTAAGAATCCGCTTTATAGTTATTGGCATAGCACAAATTTTCAACCAAATGCTATCCAAAATCACAAGAAGAGCGGCACAGGAATCCTGCCCATCTCTGCCAGATTTTAGATAGTACATGCTGATTTATACGGATTTGTAAATGCAAGGAAGTACATCCTATATAACCAGCATCACACTGGCATTTAAACACAGCATTACTAGATTTGATATAAGGCACACTATCCTTACAAATATTTTTGGAGTATTTGAAATTAGCAACCTTTTTATTGATATAATCATTAATAAGGTCTTCAGAGTAACGATTATTAATAAATGTGATATAATTCAGTTCAGAGCCCAATTTACTAGGAAAACAGATCATGAGAACTTTATTTACCAAAATGTAAATTAAGCCTCACTTTTTAGATTCTGGTACAAAAGAAGACCAATTTACATAAAGGCAAGTTGGCTTCCTATGAATAGTAGTGAGAAAGCTGCTGTTTGAAAATTCAAGAGACATCCAAGAAGGGAAAACTCATTTTCAAAACTTTGGAGCCCCATCAATAGTTGGTTGGTTGTTTTTGTTTTACGGCATATCAACCCTTTTCAGGTCATTTAATGCTGAATCCAGTTATTTTGAAGAAAAATTTTTTAATAGAATATTTATATTTTTTTAAAGTTGGTTTCTATTTAATCCATAGTTGGGACCTTAACAGGTACTACCACTCTGGGTCAGAGTGGACTTGAGAGCAATGGCAATTAAAGGATGGCTCCACACTCCCTGCAGCCTGCAAGCTGGGGCCTCATCATCAGATATAGTTTAAGGTCATATCCAGGACCATCCATGAATGGAATTCAACTTATTAAAAACACTTTCCAATGGAAATGTGGCAAAAGTGTCGTCAACATATCTAACATAAATTTGTAGTATCCGACGAAGATATCAGCTAAAGTTGACGCCAATGGACTCCTGATTATACATGATATTGGTGAAACTGAATTCCACCATTTTGTACAAAGAAGTACCAATTCTACAAAGATCTCCTTTGAAAACATGAAGAAGCCAGACTATCTCCGCAGATATGCATAGTATCGTCCAATATTATATTGATGAATAAACTGGAGACATCAAAAGAGTACATAAAAAATGGCAGAAATTGTCACCACCTACACTGATGATTGCATAAGCATGAAACATGTCTTTAAGTATAAAAGAATATTTATTATTTAATTTAATCTAAATATTATACATATATACATATACATATATACATATACATATTATACATATATACAAAATGTCTAAAAAATTGAATCTAACTTATGTATGCATTCGACAAACTGATCGAAATCAGGTATGCTGTTCATAGTGTATAATTCTTGTACAAGTTGCAAAAATTCTAGAAGCTACTAAGCCAAAGAATATGGGGTAGACTCTATTAAAGATAATATGGGTCTCAGTGGAGCACCCTTCTTGTGTATTTTTATTCTTGTAGTATAAATTTGTTTGCCATGATATCATCCTCCTAGGCTACTATACATACATATGTATATAAACTCTGCAGATTAAGGACTTTCATCTCTATTTGTGTTTTCTTTCTGAATAATAAATATGTGTTTAACTCTTGCTAAAGTGTTTCTCAACATATTTTATTAAACCTACGTACTTATATATGATTGCGTAAGTACGAACTGCTAGTGTCTGTAGGTATAAAAGAATGAGGCAGTCAACTAGCGTTTATGCAAAATTCACAATTTCTGCTTGTTTGAACACTCTGGATTGTCTAATGTCTGTACCTGAATTGTATGCTTATTAGTTGTAAATTCCTTTCATTCCCATGACAATTATTTGGTGGCCTTGAGATAAAGGAGTCAAAGGTGGCTGTGTGACTTGGTTCGAATCTCCTGAGCAGCAGGAATTGTCACCACCTACACTGATGATTGCATAAGCACAAAACACTAATGTCTTTAAGTATAAAAGAATAATTATTATTTAATTTAATCTAGATATTATACATATATACTGATAAGTTAGATTCCAATGACCAAAGGCAAGAATCAGTCCATAATCATAATTTTTGTTAACCTTCTTATATAACCAATATTTTTTAATACTTATCCACATATACGTGTTTCATCATTTTCGGAGAATCATCAGTGTGGAGAACAACAGTGTTGTTGATCGCACAATTCGCACCTCAGATGCACTTCACCTTTTAACTTTCAGTCTAAACCCATATCAATGCGGCCAACCCAACAACTATGAGGAAAGCAAAGAATTAAAACCTTGGCCTTCCTATAAGCCTCAAGCGATGTAGGAGGCTGAAACTACAAATGAAATTATTAACAGATTATAGATAGGTAAGTTATACAAATTTAGTTCATATTTTCTTGCTAATTTATTTGTTTAATTTTTAGGATCATTCTTATTTCTTCACGAAAACGTTGAATTTGAAACGAAAACAGTCTGCAATTGTTGAAACACATTCAGACTTGAAAATCAACAAACGCCCCAAAAGAATGTCTTCAAACCAATGCTGGAGAAAACAGACGAAGAAATCGCAAAAGGTTAGCAACAAAGAAGATAATGATAAATTCAGTTTGAAATCATTCTTGGTGAATGCACATGAATCTGGAATATTGAAGAGATGTTCGCAAGAATTGTTGGAGAGTTTTGCAAGTACGTTTCATCATCATTTCTTTTTCTGTTTTTTTTTTTTATGTGTTTACATTTTTTTATTCTTTCATTTTCTATTGTAAAGTAAGATTATAAAAAAAATTTATCCTTTCAAACCACAAAAATTGTATATTTTTATTTTCTATTATTTGTCTTTAAATAATCTATTTTTAATACTTTCATTTTCTATGTTTTCAATTTTGTAAATTAGAATAAAAAAAAATCTTTTTAAATTACAAAAAATTATATATTTTTAATATTTTAATTTTCTATTTTTTGTATTTAAAAATTTTTTCTGCTTTTTTTGTTTTTATATTTTTTAATTCTTGCATTTTCTATATTTGTTTTTTAATTTTCTAAATTAAAATTTTGAAAATTTTATATTTTTAAAAATTTTCTATATTTAAGTAACAAAAACATTCTATTTTTTATTTTCTATATTCTTTATTTTTTAATTTCCTATATCTTTCTTTCGGTTTTCTAAATTAAATTTTTGGAAAATTTTCTTCATTTTATATTGTCTATATTTTTTAATTAAATTGCTGACACAAGTGAAAAATATGGATGAAAATCTCACACTGGGTTCATCAAAATCTTGGATACAACACAAAAAAAGGAAAATATTGAGAATTTTATCAAATTAAAAAGAAAATTATATCTAGATTTAAAAATAGATAAAAACTTTCTGCTACATATCCCCATTGAAATTCCACTTTTTAGGCGATTTTAGAATCTGAATCGTTAATGTATCGAAAGCAGGAATATAGGACAAAACTAGTAATCGCATCAGAATTGGGAAAAATTTTGAAATCGTCCCATCACTAGTTGAGATGTAGTGTTGAAACAAGGAATTTTCTTTTAATAAAGAAGGCAATTAATTCAGCAACACTACACTTACAGAACAAAGGTTTATTGAGTTGCGCACCACTAATTATGCTACAATTTATTACATGATTATTGGCTAATTAATTTGTCCAATATTATGACCGTCTCACAGTGAGTGGGA
Organism: Euprymna scolopes; assembly: GCF_053919585.1. Classification (NCBI taxonomy): domain Eukaryota; kingdom Metazoa; phylum Mollusca; class Cephalopoda; order Sepiida; family Sepiolidae; genus Euprymna; species Euprymna scolopes. Next base: position 35,699,180 of record NC_136496.1, on the reverse strand, counting down.
GTTTGCTAGGCATATTGTTCCTTAGATTACAAATCCAAGAAATTGTATTTAATACATCTTTTATTGTAAATGTTTCCCCTCGAGATTAACTGCGAATCTCATTCCAGAATTCTGTTGATTTTGAACATATGAGGACTTACGCAGAATATGGATCATGCTAAAATAATAACATTATTATTTAGAAACATATTCTTAACTTGGGGAGGGATGGGCGTTTTGTAACTATTCTGTATTTTCATCTAACAATTGAATAAAAAAAAGATATTGTAAAAATTTAATTAAACTTGAAAATCCAATGTAAAATATAGTATGATCTGTATTCTGCATAAATACCAATATATGATGGTGTATCCACCTATGTATCATCGATTTGCTCTGCTTAATCTGATGCATCATAGTTCTACTTTTCTCTTGAGTCCTTGATCTACGTTTCCTGTCACTTAACCTAATTGTCCAAACATATGTACTAGCATGCATATCTACTAGTTAACTCGCCTCCTTGGAAAACTTACTGATTGCAACAAAAAGCAACTGAAGAAAGAAGGAAAGTACAATGACTAAAAGAACTACTCCTTTCAGATGTTTCATCAAATACCATTTTTCTTATGCACAAAGGATTTTATGCCTTTTTATTACATCAAGGGATATTAGCATGATTTATTGTTCCTTTGATTTGGAAACCGTGCTCAAACAATTTTTATTTTATTTCATTAAAGTTTATTAAAGAAATTCATCTTTTTCAAAAAAGAAAAAAGTTATCCATTTCGTGATATTCTAAATGGTGCAATGTAAAATATATTTTGAAATATAGAATGCTATATTTTATTTATAAAGTTTAAGTATAACTTATTTTCAAATATTGTTAAATTTTTAACAGTTTTAATTAAATTCAATAAATGTTTCGGTAAGTAATGTTTTCTGTTATTTCATTACTTTATTGAATTTGTTTTGAATTACAAGAAAAGTTTGGTTAAAAAAAACAAGCATTAATATAAGATTTTTTTTCCCTTTTTGCCAGTATAACTCTTCCAAAAATGAAAACAAAAAAAAATTTACAGTGAATTTAAGTGCACTTGTCTAGGCCAGATTAAGTAATTTTTAAAAAATATATTGTAGCTAAATACATTATTATATGTCCAATAAGAGTACAGCAATTACAAATAAAAATCCAAAACAACCAAACACATCTTTAATTTTAAAGAAATGGATGGATATTTCTAGGAGATTATACCAAACTTCATAATACTTGTTAAATCATTTTTTCCTTTTTTGTTTCTTTCAGGTATTCCTTTGGATTCATTTAAAGCTAAGGAAGGTTCGTACACATCAGAACAACTGGAATTGGCACTGACTCTCTATCTCTTCATACCAAAAGCTTATGCTCAACTACAACAAATGCAAATGGCTCTACCTTGCCCCCAAACTTTGCAAAGGTGATATAATTTTTTGTAAAATAAATTATTATATTCAGATAATGAATTCCTATCTGATACTAGTGCAGTTTGTAAACTGGATGCATGTAAATGTAAGCTTGGATTTGCCCCAAAACTGATTTAAACCACTGGAATACTTTTCTTAAGATTGTCTTAAAAGAAAATGAAATTTTAGCACACAACAAATGGTGCTATATATTACAAAAAAAAAAAGAAGAATAGTCATATTCTTAAAACTTTTTAAACAATTTTTTCTTGAAATTATCTTGCAAAGAATAGAAAAAGATGTTTGAAAGTTTCTTTTGAAAAGAATTACAAATAAAACACTATTTTTTATTTCATAGTATTTCATTTATTTCTTTGTTAAATGTTGCTGTTTCCTACCATTACTGATTGGAGGAACTAATCCAACCCGCCCCCCTAGTTTTTCATCATACAAGAAAAAAAAATTTGAAACATTACTGTAAGTTGTTGTTATATTTTATTTTTTGCTTTAAATTTTTTTTAATTTTTTAATTGTAATTCATATCTGATGATTGTTCCTATTTTCTGTTTTATAGCATTTGTAAGATTTTTCCAGTGATGCTTGGCATAATCCGGTGGTTTATGTCAGGTTGCAGGAAAACCCAAGCAGACGCTTGTATACATCTGGTTGACAAAATGCACTAGGACCTCCTATCCTTGTCTTGTAAATTTAGTTGAAAGAACACCTTCATGCCAGATTATTTTTGTCTCTTCACTCACAACAATGACATTCTCTCTTAGTATTAACAGCAGCAGTATTTCTTCTTTCCTCTTTTCACCAACAACAAAGATAAATGATAGCAGCCCAAAACAAACAAAATAGTGTCCAAAACAGAACCAACTGCTGAGCAAAAATATCTGTAATTTAATCAGCCATTTTAGACTTTCAACAGTGCCTCAATTTGGATAACCACGCTCACCTCATACTCAAATGGTTCTAGGTTTGTGTATCACTGTTTCCTTACGGTGATCATATGCTAACCATGGCCGCTTATTCCTTTGTCTCTCCACATGATTATTACAATTGGAGAGTGTTTTTCACATGTAAACTGGAATATGTCTCTAAGCCGTTTCTTGTTTGAAAGCAGAAAATGCAAAGTTGAATAAAGATTTCTCATTTGAGAAGGAAATATTACCTGAAAATAATAAAAAAAAAAAAATTTTTTATATTTTTTTTTTTTTTTTTACAAAGGAATCACTGCTTATCAAGGCCCAGAGGTCACTCGAGGATAAGGGGTTAATGAGTGTACAGGAGTCAAAGGGATACTATCATAGTGATCGTTAGAAGTGTAAATTTGGTAAATTGGATTACTTAAGGGGAACGGCTCATCAAGAACTTGTTTATGTTGGACTTGAAGACAACCATATTGTAGTCAGCTGGAAAGCAGGCAATTGGAAGAGAGTTCCATAGGTGTGCAGTTCTAAGAAAGAAGCTTTGTTCATGAAATCTACATTTAGGTTTAGGCACAGATAAAGAGTGGGGGAAATTATTGATAGTGGTTTTAGCTAGACGAGTGTTTATTGTTAATGTTTGACAAGGGGGAACCATAGATTGGAACTCAGAGAAGGACTTGCCATGAAAATAACGAAAAAGCAGAGACAGGCTCGCAACGTCTCTTCTGTGAGGAAGAGGTCGCAGGGAAGAGAAAAGGGCATCTCCCACTAGGCTACGAAGTCTATTCTGAACTCTGCCAAGGCAAGATAAGGTCTTTCTAGCAGCTCCTGGCCAGATGTGGCAACAATACTCCATCCTTGGACATACCTGGCTCTTATATAGGTAGAGAATTGCATCAGCAGGTAAATATCTACTGGATCAATAGAAGGATCCCACTATTTTTCCAACAGATTTGATGTATGTGTTCCATTTCAGATCAGAAGTAAAAGGACACCATACCATCTTTGATTTGATACAATACGTTGCTAAATATTTAATTGATATTTATTGAATTCTTCAATATTTTCGTTTGATCTGGTTTTGACTCCTATGATTTTTATCAAACAGTGTATTAAACATAATGATGAGGAAATAAATGTCGTTGTACACAACCAAAAAGCGAGTCAGAATTATTTCCTGTTCGTTGTCTTGCTCTCCTTTGTGACAGAAACTGCGCACGTGTTCGTCTGCAGATAATGTTACAACATGATTTTTTTTATCAAACAGCATATTAAACATAATAGCACATTGTTTCAGTTTTTACTAATCAAATAATATTCTGCGTTTGCACACCAAATCTCTATTATAATATGATTGAAATTTAAATAGCTAATGCTGATAACGGTTTGATAACTGTAGTACACAATTGGGATTGCATAGTTCTGATTATGAGATGCTAATGAAGCGTTTAGGAAATTTGAATTTATTGCTCTTTTTCTTGGTTCTTGTAATAATTCTTCACTCACAACAAAGACATTCTCTCTTAGTATTAGCAGCAGCAGTACGTCTTCTTTCCTCTTTTCACCAACAATGAAGATAAATAACAAAAGTCCAAAACACGAACAAAATGATGCCCAAAACAAAACTGACTCCTTTTAATCAGCCATTTTGGACTCACAACAGAGCCTCAATTTACATAATCGTGTTTTCCTTGTACTCAAATGGTTCTAGGTTTGTATGTTACTGTTCCCTTACAATGAACACATGCTAATCATGGCCGCTTATTCCTTTGTACTGTTACCGCATATTTCAAGTCATGAATATTGCTTGTGTGATAGCAGAACTGTGATCGTTTTTTTATTTGAACCCTAACACAGTCATTGATTTAGAAAGTGATTCAACAACCTCAATTAAGATGTAGCATTAATAGTTGAAGCTTTTCGTTCAGAATTTTTATGTTGTCTTCAGATAATTTGAGAACTCATCGTTCAAACATTTCCACTTAACATTCACAGTCAACATTAATTAGAACAAATACATTCAATATATTGCCAAGAAGGTGGGCTCCCTCTACTGTGCTAGAAAACTACTTGAACCTGGCAGTATTCTGTATTTTTACGGAACCAGTATATAGATTGCATTTGTATTATTAATGAATCATTCCTCTATTGAATATTATATATTATGACAAATAATTTGACCATTGGATTAATTTGCAAAAAATAATAAAAAAGTTAAAAAAAGTCATTCATCAAATTTTGTCTGTGTTTGTTTACAATATCATGTCAGCTGATATTTGGGATTGATGATCTTAAAAATAGTCTTTCTTCTCTTATAGATGGAAAAGATTTTTTACAGCAGAATATGTTTTTACGTTACACCAGCCAAGGTTACACTGGTGTAACGTAAAATATTCCCTGTAAAAATTTTTTTAAGATCGGATTTTGTTAATTTCGATATTTATCGAACGAATTTCTGTACAAAACACATCTAAGAACACTGCCAGAAATATAAATTACCTTTGTGCGAAATTTGCAAAAGATAGATTTTGAAACCTATGAGGAAGGAACTCGCACACACACACACACACACACACACACACACACACACACACACACACACACACACACATAAAGTGACTTTTATATAAGAGTAGACATGTATATACTAGCCTGAGTGCCTGCCGTGTTTGGAGGTGTGTGCTGAGCAAATAAAAAAACTAAATAAATAATAGTGGACAGTGGGCAGGCAGGCTTGAACCCATACCGCGAAGGAAGAAAAGAACATGAAAAAAAAAAGTGACGTCTTTGCTGTTGCGCCCAGTCATCAAACCAGAAGTGGTGAAGGTTTTAATTAAGGCTAGTCAGTCAAAAAGTGGGGATGACTTTCGAATATATTGGTGAAAAAAGCGACCCCTTCCTGTAGAAAAATGCCCAATCAAAGGTGAAGGAATTAATGTTTTTGGCCAATTTTTCGATATGTCATCCGAAGGGTTCAGCTTCAAAATGATACCAATCTCATGAAAATCTGTTGCCTCTCTTGAAAGTTTTAGGCAGACATACAAACATACATACATGCAGACAGACAGACAACAGACAGGTGAGATTTATATTATAGATTATTAATGGAGATTTGCGATTTGTCTTTTTGAAGCTTTTAATGTTTAATTCATTTTACTATACTATTTCAGACTAATGTACCATGCTCAATTCAGCATAGTGTACAATCTGTTTTGCTGTCATGATACCATCTTCCCATACATTATCTCTTCCTTTAGTGAGCTGTGTAGTATCTGTTTATGTCATATATACTAGCAAAGATATGCAACCATGTATATCTAAAAATCTTTCTTTTACTTTCAGTTGGTTATGTCACACGGACGGATCTCCTGGCTTTTTGGAACAAATGTTTTCCCTTCTACAAGAAAAGGTCAAAGGACAAAATGGCCCCAACTTTAAAATGTGCACCATTTTAATGGAATACAGACCTCTCAGGAAAGACCTGCATTGGGATGATGCCACTGGCAAACTAAATGGTTACGTTGACTATGGCTTCAAACTAAATTCGAGTCTGGGTGACAATCAAGCAATTGCTAGCCAAGCATTGGTTGTGATGGCCGTTGGAGTAGCAGGAAACTGGAAATTGCCTCTTGGATATTTCTTTCTTGATGGACAACCTTTAGATTTCCTTGGAGAGATTGTTAAAAATGTTTTGCTTTTACTTGACCAAATTGGTGTGTCGGCCATTGCACTGGTGTTGGATGGATATACAGCTGACCACAAATTGTTTGAACTTTTGGGAGGGTGTGTGACACCAGGTCAGTTTAGATGTACGTTTCCTCATCCATCTGGCTCTGGGGAGGAGGTTTTTGCATTCTTTGATGTTCATCACTTATTGCTGCTGGCTCAGAATACTCTTGCTCTAAACAAGGAATTGTGCATTCCAGATCACGGTACAGCAACCTGGGATCACATTGTTCGTTTAAAAAAGATGCTAAATGATCCCAGTCCGTGCTCTGTGACAAAACTGAGTACAAAGCAACTCTTTCAGCGGCAGAAGGTGAAACTGCAATTGTCTACGCAACCTGTGACTGCATCTGTGGCAAATACTTTTCAGGTTTTGCGCAATGCAAAAACTCTTGGGTTTCTTGAGTCGGAAGGAACCGAAGTCCTCATTAAACTTTTCGATCTTCTCTATCAGATCTTCAGCTCCAAAAATCTTTACGCCAGGGGTTACCAAGCTGCCATGACATTACAGCAAGTCAATTTCATTCAAGAGTTCTTAATTTTTTCTGAAAAGACTCTTAAAAGCCTGACAAATCGTGCTGGCAAGAAAATCATAGAGACTAAAAACAACATGTTTATCATAGGTTTTCTTTTTAATATTCAGAGTCTACGTCAAATGTGCGACCGGTTTTTGGTAACGGGGAAGATGGAGCATTTTCTCCTGTTTAAGTTCCAACATTCACCTCTGAAGTCGTTTCTTTCATGCTTTCAGTATTACAGCAAGTATCGTGGTACGTTCCTCACAGCACACCAATTTCACGCAAATTTTAAAGATATCTTGGCAACTGGAATGCCAAATATGACCTCTTTCATGGATATGTTTGCTACTGAAGATGCTAACATCATGAATATTGGTTATGACATGGATGACAGACATACCAACATTATTAATTTTGTTGAGGAGTTATCTTTTATAGATTTTAGGTCCGACAGATTTCACCATCGAATCCTGTCAAAGCTCTCAAGCTTAGTTGATAATCCGATTAAAATCTGGACGAAGAGAATGATCCTAAGATTATCCAAGTCATTAAAGTGCTTAGATTGTTTGAAGACATGCATGGAGAAATGTAGGGTTGTGCATGGCCATTTTGAAATGAACAATACTGCTCTACAGGTTGAGGGTAACTGGGGTCTGATAGGACCATCTTCTGACTTTGTTATGATATTACGGACAGTCATAAAATCCTGGAATGCTATACTCACCAATTCCAATGAGAGCTGTTCTGGTGACAATGGGAGAAGATTAAAGAGGAAGCGACTTGAAATAAACGTTTTAGAGAAAATCCCAGCAAGTTTCTTTGCGGTTAATGTGGACCACATGAGGGAAACGACATTTGGAATTGACAATCATTTATTTTCTCTTATAAGGTTAATATGTAAAGAATATCTTGCAATGTGTGGACGTTGATATTATTTATTTTCTGTAAATGTAATGTGATGATTGTTTAAACTATTGCATTTCAGGTGATAACATTATCATGCACTTATGTGTTATGGCAAAATTAGTATAAATTTCCAAAAATTATGAAAAATGATCCAGTAGGAAAATAAGTACAAGTAAAAATCGAGTTTATCAAATTATCGAGTTTTATCATGTTTTAATGCAAAGATTTGTACAACCAATTCAGCATGACAAACAAGGGAAATAACCCTTGACTTAAATCAACAAATTAAGGATCTGACATTTTTAAACCAATGCATTTCAGAACGTAATTGTTGTTGATTTTTTGTTAAAAATACACCTACCATATTAATTGTCTGTATTTTTGAGATGAGGTGTTTTCATCGATTGAGATTGTCGGACTGACTTCCTCATCTTGGTTGTTAGAGTCACAACGTTTCGGCCGTGACATATGGCCAAGTGGTCCTAGACGTTGTATCAAAGTTTACAGTTACCCAAAGGTGCTGAGTTCAATCCTGAACGAAGGCAGTGAAAAGTAACATTCAAAACAGAGAATCAGCAACTATGTCCCAGAGCCTAGCTGGAGTCCGAACACGGTACCCCCCTAATTATAATAAAGGGTTGGGTTCGAGACTCCTAACAAACGGTTCCCCAGTTCATTACAAAACACCTGATGAAGGCCGGAAGGCAAAACGGCCGAAACGTTGTGACTCTAACAACCAAGATGAGGAAGTCAGTCCGACAATTTCAATCACATCTCGCATATCTTCTACTGGATCAATTTTAAAATTTATTGAATTTATACTAATTTCGACATGGCATGCAAGTATGTAATAATGTTTTCACCTGAAATGCATTGATTTAAAAGATCGCCAATATATACAAACATCCATAATGTATATTACAGGGGATTTACTATTTATTTACAATTAATTTAGACAAAGCATGACTACTGACTGCTGCTGATGATTTTTTTTTTTATCCAAGCAACCTCAGCCTGTTGTTCAGACGATCTGGGCCTGTCAATGCAAAGTATCTGAAATATTTCATGCAATATTATTGAAATAAACAATAAAACAGATTTAATTACAACTTTGAGCCGAGAGCGTTTATTTTTGACAAACATCTTTTTAAGTTTTTACCTAAAAAGATATTCACAAATGTAAACTTTTGACTTTTTTAAAAAACATATTCTTTTTTAAGCCTGAAGAGAACAGTTGTGCAAAAATTTCTGTCTACACGTGTTACATTATGTTGTAGTTCTATTTATTCATAAATCGTCTGCCAAGATGCTCGGGGAATGTATATAACAAACACTGTCAATTTTGTGTATATAAAAAAGCAACAATTTTAATCTTGCAATAATACTTGTACAAATATGCTATGGAATGAGGAAGAGAGAGATGGTGTGTTGTATTATGTTGTGGGTGACGACAAAATGACCAGTCGATCGGCTCGGTGTCCGTCACTCTCTCTGACTGACTTCTTCCTTGGCTGGCATTTGTTTTTATTTACAAAAAACTTTAGATAGGAATTTGATTTTTCCATGCCGCATTCCACTGGCCCTTATTGAAATTTGTCCAAGGCCAAATTTCAATATGACTGTTTTCTAAACTTGTCAGTTGAAGAATATTGATTTCAAAGCTTCTGTATACTTCTTTAAATTGTAATGACTTTTGATGACATTTCTTGGTTTGAAGACTTGTTGACAATATTTGTGTGTGTGCACCCAGCAATAATTCCGGCATTGCCCAGAATACTATTGCAACACATGAATAGTAAAACTGTATTGTAAATGGTGACTAATCAGAAATAACAACATTTTATCACGTGTCATATGTCGGCAGATGTGCAAAGCTGGTATAGTTTTTCTTTTGTAGAAAAACTTTCTGCAGGTATTAAACTACATCTGGTGGTAAAGTCCCCTATTTGCAAGCTTTGGGGAATGTGAAAAGTCACCCCCTTTAAAAAAAAAAAATGGACCAACTGGACTTGAGGACGACCCAAAAGTATCTTTTTCGTTGGCTACTACATTGACATTTTGTGAGTAATGCTTCTGACAATGGGGAAAGAATTGCTGTTCTCTTGATTAGAATCTATCCATGTAACAGTTATTATTGGCTAGTTTTTTACTTTGAAGCAGTACTTTTTTTTTTTTTAAAGCAGTATTTTTTTTATTTTTTTTATTTTTTTAAAGCTCCTTATATAAAGGTAGCTTCATGCATTTTCTGGAGTGATATCCATGAAAAAAAAAAAAGGATGCCACTCTTTTCCCTGGATTGCTCCACTTTGGGGAATGTGAAGTCACCCTTTTAAAAATATGGACCGAATGTAATTGAGAATGACCCAAAGATATTTTTTTTGTTGACCTCTGACCTGGCGTGGTAATACCTATCAGGGTTCCATCTGTGAGTTATTTTATCCTTTAGTCCTCACATTCTATGAGTGATATTTATGATAAAGGGAGAAGAACTGTTGTTTTCTTAGCTAGAATCTGTTCATCTAAAACTTATTGTTGAAGTATTTTTTTTCCTTGCATGAAGTGGCTTCATACCTTGTTTAAGGTGATTAACATATATAAAAAAATAAAACATGGAAGCGACTTGATATTTGGAATAATTAAATCTGAAGACCATATCAAAATTCTGGATGAAAAACTACAACTATCAGGGCCACATCTTAATTGAAATTGTTTATTTACTTTCTAACAAGATTTAAATCAATGACTGTGTTAAGGTTAAAAAAAACCCAAACAAGTGAAGCATGTATGGTCTCCCGGAAGTGTACAGTGAATGAGGCATAAAAAAATGACTAAGTTCAGCATTACCCCCCCTCCCCCATTTAGACCCCAAAATCTTCAGGAGACATCAAATTCTGGTGAAAATGAACAAACGGTGCAGTTTTAGGCCTTAACATATGTAAATTTGAGTTTTGCACCATGCAAAAAAAAAAAATGACTAAATCCATTATGTGCCCCTCCTCCATTTAGGAGTGTTTTTATTAGCCCTAAAAGAGCCCCTGGGGCACAACCAAGAGTTATCGCAAAGTATAGACAAACAAAATTATATAGAATTCAGTTAGTTACAACTTTTCAGAAAATTTTATAAAAATCCAAGGCATCAATCTTTTTGTAATAAGCACAAAAGTGTCAATTTTAGCCATTTTAACCCGAAAGGCATCCCGGGGAGGGGGGGGGCTGGAGTTTTCCCGGAAAATCCGTTCTGTTACTTTTTTTATTCATATCATGTTTAATGTTTGTGCACAATTTAAAAAAATTCCAAGGCGTAATTATTGAGAAAAGTGCAGATGGACGAACAGACAAGGGTGAATTTACAGGTCCACTCTCCTTTTTTCGGGGACCAAAAAAACGATCACAGTTCTGCCATTACATTAGTAATAATTATAACTTGGAATGTGTGGTAACGGTGCTTCTTACATCAAGTTGTAAAGAGCAAACTAGATAAGTTTGAAAAGGATATTTGGGAAAGGTTAGAATCGAACCCAGTAGGCAAGTGTTAAAAAGATAATAGATATTTAATTTAGGAATGCAATCGATTGTTCATTTTTTTTAGAAATAATTGGATATTAAATATGTCAGTTAAAAGCATGGACAATACGAGTTTAGAAATAATCAAGATAGGAAATTCCCAATAGATTGAGACAGAGTTCAATATTAGAGTGAGTCAGAGTCAGTTAGCAGACAAGAGTCAGAAAGTGACTTACTGAGAGCTGATGCCCCTGGGAGGCAAGGGGAGAAGAGGAGACCATGTAGTCGTAAAGGCTTGAATCCCTGACCACCATCATCATCCAGCTGGTATGAATAAAGAATCATCTATATTTGTAAACTGTTGTCTTCGTCTGTCGTCATTCCGCCAAAAAGGTAAATGTGTTTTGTCTATCATCTTGTAAATGAACTGTCTGTCTCGTTCCCATCATTATTAAGTGAAGTATATAAACAATATGTGAACTTGTTATGAATGTATTCCCATCATTATCATCTTCTGTATTATGTGCCTCCAATATGAACCCCCACATATGCAACATGAGCGGCACCTCCCCAGATGTGGGAACAGTACTCCATCTTAGGATGGTTGGGTGGTTGTTGCGGCGTTCACCCTGGATCAGTTGGGCTGGCTCCATCCAACAAATTCACTGCATCCTGTATAACGGCCAACCAAGTGCTGCAGCCAGAGGCTGTTTCCACTACAAGTGTAAGCCATTCATGGTTCCATCAGCAGAGCCTGCAGAGGCGAGAGCAAAGGATCATTTTAGTATCCTGTTTCATTGTCCTGAGCCAGGTCTGGATTCCAGGACCTGGTCCTGGATATGATCTTAAACTATATCTGATGGTGAGGTCCCAGCTTGCAGGCTTTGGGGAGTGTGGAGCCACCCTTTAATTGCCATTGCTCCCAGGTCCACTCTGACCCAGAGTGGTAGTACCTGTTAGGGTCCCAACTATGGGTTAAATAGAAACCTACTTGAAAAAAAAAAAAAATTTTATTAAAAAATTTTTCTTCAAAATCACTGGATTCGACATTAAATAACCTGAAAAGGGTTGATATGCTGTAAAACAAAAACAACCAACCAAACCTTCCAGGACCAGAGCTGCAATTGCAGTCGACAGAAGGATGTTTGTTGTGTTGAGAAATAATTTTTAGATTAGAATGATGAGTTTACTTGTCTTTGTTTTTTTTTCTGTTTATTAAGATACCACATTTTTAGTCTCATTCACCCCAAACAAGGGACCATGTCTACAGGGATATTATCTAGGGAGTTGAGCAGCTAGATATCTGTTTACATTACATTTAAATTTCTGCATGTTAATACAGTCAGGGAAGCAGGAGAAAATACAAAGGTCTAGCAGTTTGTGGGAAGAAACTATTAAAGTAGAAAGCTTGCTAGCATCTAGAGACAGACCTCTGTAGTGAAAGGGTGGGATTTTGCTTCTTGTCAGGTTAGTCAAGGGTATTTATGTTGAGGAGGCATGATTGTTATGAGTTCATCAAACCACATTTCATTAAAGTACTTGTAAAACAGGCACAGGAATGTAACATTGTGGTGATGGGACAGAGACTAGAGTTTGGTTAATAGTGTGGAACCTATTAAATTTGGACTCCTTTTTTTTTTTTTTTTTTTTCTTTTCTTTTTTTGGACCCTCTCTAAGAGTGAAAAACTAGTGGCAGATGCATCATTAATACACTACATTTATAAGATATGTAACAAGAACAAGGATCTATATCTCAGAAGTGACCTTGTTGGATTTTCAAAGTCAGACCTACATAGCATTTAAACTGACAGATCTTCTTTCTGACTAATTAATTTACAGTTGCCATTGTTGTATCATGTTATTAGCAATATACTTTACTACAGTTTATTTAAAAAAGAATTTAGTCCATCCCAAACAATTGATATTATGAAACATTTTAAACTAATTACCAGAAAAAAAAAATTCTCTACAAAACCAGGAAGGGAAATAACTCATATTTTTGATTAAAAACATCTGAAAGTTGTTTCCCCTGCATTTAAAATTTCATTTCTTTTTCTGTATAAGTTTAAAATGATAAATACTTCATGTCATCCCAAGCAATGCTCGGTAAATACAGTTAATAAATAATATATTATATAAAGGGCAGTTGTCGCTCTGTGTGTGTATGTGTGTGAGTGTGTGTGTGTGTTTGTGTAGGTAAAAGTAAAAAAACTACAAAAAAAACACCCACAAAGTTAGTATATTCTTGATTGGCATTGCCTTGGATGGAAATTCTAAAATTAAGAAAAATTTATTTTTTGGGACTCAACTGGGACAGATTTCACCAGGGAGGGGGCTCTTTATTTCAGTGTTACTATATACTTATTTGAAAAGAAAATGCTGATTTATTCATTGAGTTGCCTGTGTGTATGTGGGCTGGGCAGAGGAGAAGAAGGGGGCTAGTGATAGAGAGGGAGAAAGAGACAGACAGTGAGGAATAAAGAGATATAAATTTTGATAAAAATATTTTACTCTGGGCAATGCTGGGTAATCCTGCTAGTAAATGATAAGTCACATTATCGTGTTGCAAATAGATTCTTATTCGCTACTTGAAATCGATGAAACGAAACTTTGAAAGTTATTCAGAATGTTCATTGTGTTATGAAGATGGTTTTGGTCATTTGAAACATTATACCATCTCCCTGGGTTGACCCAGCCAAGATTAATCAAGGCCACAAACTTAGTCCCAATCTCTTGCAAAGAATTCGTAAAAATTAAGGTCTTTCCTGATTGCATGGAAACTAACACTAGATTAAAAACAAAAAATGATACTGAAAGTCGTGTGGGGAAAAAAATCCATTCATGTCATGATGGTAGTCTATATAGAATAAGTTCAAATAAATATTGAATGATTGATGGTAGGATCAGATTAACACATTCGCTGCCTTGTTCGCTATTATTATTATTATCATAGATGCACTTGGCACATACAATAACTGTCTTTAACTTGAACTGGCATCTCCAAATAACACATATTTAATTGTATGTTTACGAGTTATCTCGTACTTGGCGCCTATCATGTATTATTTTTTTTCTAGTGAATACGTATATAAGTTATAAATTGAATGAATCACTATAAATAAAAGCAGATTTGAGTGACAATTCCTTTATAAAAATTGATCCTTGCAATTCTTGCAAAAAATGGCACACTTCTATAAAAAAGTTATTTTATTACAAAATATATACAAACTGATAAAAACTGACAATTCCTTTAGTTAAAAGTGGTTTGTGACAATTTCTTTAAAAATGAATACAAATTTAATAAATATCCCATATTATATTCATATGTATTATTTGTTGACTTTATCTTTTGGAAATTGGCAATGATAACAAATTTAGTAGAGCTATACTTGGCAGCGAATGTGTTAATGGTTTTAAGAATAAATTAGAAATTCAGGGTATCTTGCTTAATTGGTTTTTAATAATTATAGATCAAATTGAATTCCAATTTAATATATTTTCAAGCGAGAGTATCCATATTATGCCCCCCCTTCACGCACCCCCCCCCCCAAAAAAAACCCCTCTTTAAACTGAAACATTTGGAATCTTTACTAGTTGATATCTACTAATTATTGTTATCGGAAGTATCTTAATTTTCATGTATTTTCTTCTTCCAGAGTAATGTTGTAACAATAAACTGTGTGGAATGCTACTGTCAGAAAGTGCCTTACGAACAATTGTTACAGAAGGTATCCACCTTAACAGTCGCAGCGTAGCTGACAGCGAATGTGTTAAAAAATATTTGATACTCTAGAAGGATCCTAAAATAAGCATAAAATCATCGCAATTAGGACGAGTCTATTATGTGATATGGGTGAAAGAGCAACAAAGAGAAATATGTGTTAATAAACCCATTTTAAAACCGGTGATCATCTTGATATCCAATAATTAAAATTACTGTAAAACAAGACGAACCCAACATTGATGAGGTTGTTTACCGGACATTTTCATACTTCGTAGAGATCCCAAGCAGAAATATTAAATGTTCTAAGATAAAAAAAGGATAATCAAGTACAATTTACTTATTCATTATAATCAACAAGTATAAAGACACTAGCAGGGCTACCCGGCATTGCCCATGGAAAAAATGCAACATATTTCTGTTAAAACTTATATCGTTTTCACTTCCTCCTTCCTTAACCCAGCCACATCCTCTTTATTCCCTGCCCATTCACACACACAAAACACCCTTTTATAGATGTTCTTTCTAAATTTTAGATATTATTCATGCAAAGCAACGCTAATCAAGAAAATACTAATTTTGTGGGTATTTGTTTTGTTTTTAGCCAAACATACAAACATACACATGGTCTCTGAAAGAAAGAAACATTATACCAATTGTGACAGAAGCAACTGGCCTAATAAAAAAGAACCTTCAAAAATACTTAGAAGCAATCCCTGGAAAACGAAGCTGTAAGGAAATACAGATAGCAGCCACAAAGGGAACAGTATCTATTCTTAAAAGAGCCCTCGGATATAAATTTAAACTGTAATAGGATCAAGTGTTAGCCCCAGGAAGGAGTCCCTTGATCTCTTCAAACTAACAAAAGTAAAAAAAAAAAAAGGGATAACTGCCCTTTATATTATAGATAGCACAACATTATACAAACATCTATAAAGCACAACTTATATTCACAGTCCATGGTTGCTTCCTATCTTTAGTTATTTCTATTGGGATGATACCAATATTTGTCAATGATAAGCCACAGACGTTCAATGCCATTTCTCTCAAACCATTTCTTTTGCCAACAGATGATAAAATGTTGGACTCCTTATCGAGAGACGATGAGTTCAATTTCTAGCACAGATTATATTTTATGATAGTGAAATTTAAAAATGGATGAATGCATATACGATTGAATTTATTGTTATAGAAATTTATTTTCAATTTTTAAACTGCTTTTCACAACCACTGACTGAAAGTATTTCATTTTCATTCTACTGTTAAATTTTTGTAAATAAATATTTAAATCATATTGTTTTTGTATACATTTTTTTTTTTTTTTTTTGACATTTAAAACATTTTTTAATAATATGTGACTAAAATTTGTGTAAAAAATACCTCCAAATATTCAATTTATTACTGTTTTTTTTTTTTTTTTTTTTTTTTTTTTTGTAATTTGAATAAATATTTGGAGGTATTTTTTACACAAATTTTAGGCACATATTAAAAAATGTAGAGTATTGTAGAGAATGAGTGCATAAAATGGGATAGGGGTCAGAAGTTCCAGTTAATGGCTAAAATTGGTGCCAATCACTCGAAATTCTAACCCACAGGCATGGATAAAAATCTTGGTAGTAAAAAAGATGAAAAAAAAGAAGCTATTTAGGACAAATATTTTAAGCATTTAATCTCTTTGCCCTTTCTCAACACCCTTTTCTATATTGTCCATTTTGTACTTTCTTTTTATTATGATTTGTTCTCATGGAAAACTTTGTACTACAGAAAGATTATTTTAAATTTGGTTTCTAAGATTTTGCACTAATGATAACATAAAAAGCAAATTGGTAATGATAAAGATAAGACTATAATAGTAGTAGTAGTAGTAGTAGTGGTAGGAATAAAGATAATAAAACGATAATAATGATGACTTTAATAATAACAATAATGATATAGATACAATTTCAGCCATATTGAAACACACACACACACACACACACACACACACACACACACATGTATATATCGAGAAGAAGAGACTAATAATAGATTTTTTTCTTTTTCTAATATTTAATTTGCTTTGTCCACAAATAACTTGGTAGCCAAATTGGGAAGTCATGCATTCGTCTCAATGTCTGACTGTGTTTGAGTTAAAATCTTTGTAAAAATAGCCGATCTTTTTCGCCTGTTTGGTGGGTTATCTACTGCTTGTGTACTTCCCACTTTCACTGGGGATCGGTAGCTTGAGCCAAGGTAAAATTCAGGATTTGGAACGTTACTTTTCAAGGCAATATAACCTCATTCACTTTAAAGGCTGATGCAATGCAATCGTTTTTTTATTACCAGTTCATTGTGATGTGGAAATACTATCATAAGTATCCGTGTTTTTTTTTTTTACGAGGGGTCATCTCAATATCAAGGCCCAAATGCCACTTGAGGATAAGGGTTAATAGGTGTCCGGTAGTCACTAGGACAACAGCGTAGTAATCGTTAATAGTGGGAATTTGATATAATTTGATTATTTAAGAGTACGGCTCACCAAAAACTTGAAGACAACCATATTGTAGTCAGCTGGAAAGCAGACCAGTGGAACAGAGTTCAACAGGTGGGCAAAGGAAAGAAGCTTAGTTCATGGAATCCACGTCTAGATTTTAGCACAGATAGAGCGTGTGGAAAAATTATTGATAGTGTTTGTAGCTAGACGAGTGTTTTTTTTTTTTGCGTGAAAATTTGACAAGAGGGAGAGGGGCGGACCAAAGATTGGATGAGTAATAATACTGAGACAACCTTTTGACCTCCTATTATTACGAAAGATGTGAAAGTTACAGAAATGTAGAATTGTTTTTCCTATTAAAATGTAAACAGTTGAAAGTGGGTTAAAAAATTCCCAACTGTGGTATAGGATAAGGTGATCTACAAGGACCCGTGACATAGTGGATAAAGTACTTGATAAAATTCAGTTGTAAGTCCCACACTTCTGGAGATTAAAGGTTCAAACCTCAGTGTGGGTGATACTCAAAATACAATTGTGAATTACTTAAGACTTTTACCCAATAATGGCTGACAGAAGAAGAGCATGCTACCTCCGTGGATTAAAGAAAGGGTTCTATTCATAATTCCATGAAGATTATCGAGTTTGACAGAAATATTTCCGGGTTCGACTGAAAAGATTCTAGAGTTTGACAAGATACACCTGAAAGAAGGTTGAAACTTACATCAATCGAAATATTGTGAAAATAAGACACAAGATGTGCTGACAGTTATATCCCATACAATCAGCTAATCTCTCGATGGAAGTTTCCTTTTTAGGGCAATTACTCTTGACATATCAAAGGACTTTGACTGGTAATGGCATAAAGGTCTACTCCACAAAATCTCCAGCTATGGTATAGCTGGAAATGTCTTTTCAATTATTAAATCATTTGTCTTTGATAGGTTCATAAGAGTAGTGGTTGATGGGCAGAAATCAAAAGCTCACAGTGGTCCATCCCGGGCCCGACTCTCCTCCTGATCTTCATCAATGATCTCCCAAACACATCCTAAGATCATTCGTAGACATTTATGCTGACAATACTACCATCCATGGCAACACTTCAAAGGCCGTAAATGATCAAGTTCTCTCTCATTCTCTCTCCTTTGATCTTGATCATGTGGTGCAATGGGGAAAGAGGTGGCTGGCTATTTTGATGCATCTAAAACCAAGCTTCTATCTTTCCATTACCAATGCTCTGATACCTGTCTGGCATCAATTGAAATGAATGACTTCCATCTTGGGGAGGCTCCATGTTTTGATAAGCTTCTGGGTCCGAACTTTACTCCTGATCTGAGATGGAATATGTACATCAAATCCGTTGCCAAGGCTGCTGGAAAAATAGTGAGATCGTTCTACCGCTCCAGTAGATATCTCACTGCTGATGCAATTCTCTACTCATATAAGGGCCAAGTACATCGAAGAATGGAGTAGTGTTGCCGCATCTGGGTAGAATCTTATCCTGCATTGACAAAGTTCAAAATAGACTTTGTAGCCTTTTCTCTTACCTTTGCTTTATCACTATTTTCATGGCAAGTGGTTGTCTAAGCTCCGATCTATGGTTTCTCCTGGCCTGACTTCCACAAAAAACACTTGTCTAACTGAAACCACTATCAATAATTTCTCCCACTTTTTATCTGTGCCTAAACCTAAACATAGATTCTATGAACAAAGCTTCTTTCTTAGAACTGCACGCCTGTGAAACTCTGTTCCATCTTTGTACTTTCCAACTGACTACAATATGGTCGTCTTCAAGTCCTATGTGAACAAGTTCTTGATGATCTATCCCCTTAAATAATCCAATATACCAAATTTCCACTACTAACAATTATTACAATATTTTCCTTTAGACTACTGTACACTCAGCAATTTTTATTCTCGAGTGGCCTCTGGGCCTTGATAAATGGTGGCTCCTTTGTAAAAGAAAAAAAAAAAGATGAGAACAGTAGTCTGGATAATCCAAATTATAGAGAATAAGTATTATTTTAAATAAACTAAACACAATACGCTTTTGTATATAAAGTATGGCCAAGTGGAAGAAAAGAAAAAATAGCTAGTCAAAATCAAATATTTATTTTTCAGATTCATTTCTATCAATCCCAAAATTTAAACATTTGACAAGATAATTTATATATTAGATTGTAATGATAATAATTATATTATAAAGAAAACGAGAAGGTGTGAAACAGGAATAGTGAAGTCAATAACTAACGGTAAAGTCATTAATTAAAAAAAAAAAAAACAATGAAAATAGAACAATCGCAGAACATATACTACACTTTGTTCCTAGTCCAAAGCTCAAGGAACATAGTTTTACTAGCGTTGTTCCTATTTACTTGCTTTCCCACAAGGGCAGAGTGAGTCATAAGTCGTTTTTTAATGTTAAAAAATCCAGCTTCCCCAAAAGGGTAATTTTGGATTGAAACCAAAAATTAAAAAAAAACTGCCTCAATTTTGAAGGATTTCTCCTTCATCGACGGAGAACAGAAAAAAATTGAGCATAGTAAAAAAGAAAGAAACAGAAATGTTAGATTAGATGTTCAATGTGCCACACGATGAACAGCTCCACAAAGACGTAAACGGTTCTCTATCTGCTCTTTGAATGACTTCAATAGTGTTCCAAACTTCCATATTGTTCCAAACTTTAAAAAAACATTTTTAAATATTTTATATCTGTAATCTCTCTCCTCTGTAACTGAAACATCGTACCAACACACCCACACCTACAACTGATCTATACACAATATGTCGGACTTTTATGTTTTTTTTTGTATGAGTTTGTGTCGTTTTACTTATTTTATGCCTGTAAACCAGTGCTCACACCCTCGACGATCACTAAGATAACACAACCAGAAGAGTAGATGGAAAAGAAAACTACCACGCATGTCGATGATTGGCATGTACTATATTAGAAGAAATAGTCAATGCTTATTATGGGCATCTGTACAGCGATGTAAACGGTCTTGCCAACTTCCGGCTGTCATTTGGATGACTTTAAATGAAATATTGTTTCCAGCTCCCATAAACAGAATGTTCAGTCTTTTATGCCTGTGATCTTTCTCCATTGTGTTTGAAATTGATGCAACAGTAAACTCTAAGCAGTAAAATCTATTTCATCGACAGTTTTTAATTTTTTTATATTTGTAACCTGTCTCCCCTCCACGGATAAAACAAGGTTTATGACTTTGAATGCTACAAACTGGACACCCACACACAAAAAAAAGCTAGAACACCAGTGTGCTGTGAACAGTGTTAAATATATATTGGCAAAATCATCGCACCAAGCAGCAATTTTATGATGATCTACTTGGGATATCTATTACCATCAGAGAGTGATGCCTATGATTTGCCAGTCACTGCCTGAGGAGCAAGCAAGGGCTGGTGAGAAATGTATTGCTGTGGACACCACGGCATCGGCGTATGAGCATAGGACCGCATAGATCCACGTACATTCAGCAAATTGCACATGACGCCAACTGATCCTGAAGATCTGAGGCAGCTGATGGAAGACAGGGAAATCTGGAGAGAGAGAGAGAGAGAGAGAGAGAGAGAGAGAGAGAGAGAGAGAGAGTCACATTGGTTCAGACAAGGAGCACAACCAGATAGATAGATAACCTGTCTTCTCTGTAATTGAAAGATCACACACACATACATATACACACACGCACATACAAACACACTCACACACACGCACATAGACACATACACGCACATACACACGCACATACACACATACACATACAGTGTCATTGATCTCGACACAATGTGTAGGAATTTGTATTTTCTCCTGTGAGTTTGCGTTGCTTTTATACTTGCAAGCCAGTGCTCGCACCCTCGGCGATCGGCAAGATGACACGGCAGAATAAAAGATGAAAAAAAAAAACAAACCCATAGAACACACAAACGTTGGGGTTGGCGATTGTCGAGAGAGAAGGCATGGTCGTACATTAGAAATGATGTTCAATGAACAACGATGAAGATTTTTAGCTGCCATTTGGACGACTTTATTGCTCTAAGCTCCCTTAAACCAAAGTTTTCTTTTATAGACTTCAAGCAAGATATTATTCCAGGCTTTTATCGAGTTTTTTGTTACTTCTTCCCTCTGTAATTGAAGTAAGCATCAATTAGTAACGTCTCTTAGGTTGATATGTGGACTATTTTGTGGGCCATTCGTTGGGTTTAATGATGGAGTATTGACTTTGATCCAAGACTGTCACTCGATGTATAGATCTTTGCTCCAGATTGTCACCATGTCTATTCAGATCCTCCATCGTTTCTGTCATGGTAAAATGCGCGTATAAGTACATAATGTTGGTCTAAATCTAAATTTCATTTTTTTTTCGGCAGGGGTGGGTAAAGCTCTATTTTAAATCCTAAAACAATCACAAATTTGCTATCTACTAAGAAAACATAGCCAATGTTTACAAAAAACAAAAACAAAACAAAAACAAACAAACAAACAAGCAAAAGAGCTTTCTGATTGTCCTATTTTTAGTCTAAGGTGTACGACGACGTTGACTGCTATTTCTTCAGCCATTATCTGCGTGGTGAATTTTCACCGATTTACTAATGAAGTACTTAACATTACCCGGCTATTATATATTATTTTTTTTGCTATATATATATATATATATATATATATATATATATATATATATATATATATATATATATATATATATCATTCAAACACTACCGTGTTTGAATATATGGTTAATTAACAGTTTTAGTCATTTAGAACTGCTTTAAAGCGTCACCGTTCACTCATTTTTTTGACCAAATGTCAAACAATTATTACAGTTTATGGCTCACCTTCACCTTCTCAGTTATATTTTTTTAAGTGTTCAGTAAAACAAGAGTTATGATGAATTTACTGGTGTTCAAAGTCTTAAAAATTCGTAAGGAGGTGAGCGACTTTTCTTATGACTGGTTTCCATAGCAACCCGTGTTGTTGCTATAGTGTTGCTACTAATTCATCGCTCTCGCGAAAAGAGAAGTAACAGTTGAAACAGAGAGAATGAAAGCAGACGAGTGCCGTACATTGTTTTACATATGTGTATGGAGGCAAAAAAAAAAAAAATACGACTGAAATTAAAAAAAGAACAAGTGACTTTACTGGAACCCTAAAAAATCATGGATTACAATAGAAAAATGTAAGCATGAAAAGTAATATGGTTAAGCTTATACATGGAAAAGAAAAGCACAAGATATCCTAGTAAAAAATATACTAAATTTGTAACATAAAATATTGTTGTGTTAAGAATTAAAAAAAAAATTCAATTTAACATTATATAATCAATTCTTAATGCTGCAATATTTTAAGTTATAAATTTATTATATTTTTACTAGAATACCTTGTCCTTTTCTTTTCTATGTTTAAACGTAACCATATTACATTTCATGCTCACATTTTTCTATTGTAATATATATATATATATATATATATATATATATATATATATATATATATATATATATATATATATATATATATATATACGCCAGGTTAAAAGTATCCAAGAGTGATAACTAATGAATTTAACGAGGTTATCAAGTGCTAAATAAAAGAAGAGTACGATATTTTTTATTAACACAGTAGATCCCCAGGATACGGTGGCCCTAGGATCGCGGTTTTTTTAGGTTACAGTGTGAACTACGATGTTTTCCCGGTCCATGGTTACGGTATTTGCTTCGCCTTATGGTGTTATTTATAATGTTATTTGATTATATACATGGGTATTATATACTGTACTTTATTTTGTTACTATTTTTTGATCCTGCATCCCGGGGTTCTACTGTATAAACAAATTGACATGGTTGCGACATTGAGCATGCTTATGTTTCAGATAAATAGTCGGTTAAAACCAGAATTCCTCGTAAGGCGACTTAATAAACCTCTTTCTCACAGAAGAAACCAGTCCTCTTTCCACAGAAGAAACTAGTCCTTTTTACACAGAAGAAACCAGACCTTTTAACACAGAAAAAACCATCCCCACAGAAGAAACAATTCCTCTTTCCACAGAAGAAACTAATCCTTTTTACACAGAAGAAACCAGTCCTTTTAACACAGAAAAAACCATCCCCACAGAAGAAACCAGTCCTCTTTCCATAGAATAAACTAGTCCTTTTTACACAGAAGAAACCAGCCCTTTTTACACAGAAGAAACCATCCCCACAGAAGAAACCAGTCCTCTTTCCACAGAAGAAACTAGTCCTTTTTACACAGAAGAAACCAGTCCTTTTTACACAGAAAAAACCATCCCCACAGAAGAAACCAGTCCTCTTTCCATAGAAGAAACTAGTCCTTTTTACACAGAAGAAACCAGCCCTTTTAACACAGAAAAAACCATCCCCACAGAAGAAACCAGTACTCTTTCCACAGAAGAAACTAGTCCTTTGTACACAGAAGAAACCAGTCCTTTTAACACAGAAAAAAACCATCCCCCACAGAAGAAACCAGTCCTCTTTCCACAGAAGAAACTAGTCCTTTTTACACAGAAGAAACCAGCCCTTTTTACACAGAAGAAACCATCCCCACAGAAGAAACCAGTCCTCTTTCCACAGAAGAAACTAGTCCTTTTTACACAGAAGAAACCAGCCCTTTTAACACAGAAAAAACTATCCCCACAGAAGAAACCAGTACTCTTTCCACAGAAGAAACTAGTCCTTTGTACACAGAAGAAACCAGTCCTTTTAACACAGAAAAAACCATCCCCCACAGAAGAAACCAGTCCTCTTTCCACAGAAGAAACTAGTCCTTTTTACACAGAAGAAACCAGTCCTTTTTACACAGAAGAAACCATCCCCCCCAGAAAAAACCAGTCCTCTTTCCAAAGAAGAAACTAGTCCTTTTTACACAGAAGAAACCAGTCCTCTTTCCACAGAAGAAGCCAGTCCTTTTTACACAGAAGAAACCAGTCCTTTTTACACAGAAGAAACCAGTCCTCTTTCCACAGAAGAAGCCAGTCCTTTTTACACAGAAGAAACCAGTCCTTTTTACACAGAAGAAACCAGTCCTCTTTCCACAGAAGAAGCCAGTCCTTTTTACACAGAAGAAACCAGTCCTTTTTACACAGAAGAAACCAGTCCTCTTTCCACAGGAGAAATCAGTCCTAAAAAACTTTTTTTTTGAGAAATCATCATCAGGTAAAAAAGTAGATAAACAAAAAAGTTTGAACATTTATTAAATCATTTAAATCTATATATAAATAAATCTCGACGTCTGTGTGTGTATGTCTGTCTCTACACGAACAGGATTCTATATGTTTACTATTATACAAAACTGACCACATACAATGATAGAAGAGGTATCAAGGAGCAAAAATGGTTATAATAAACTCAAGGAGCAAAAATGGTTATAATAAACTCACTCCTATGGAATTCCCTCTTTCGAAGGAAGCCGGTTAAACCCGCCTAGGGTTAGTGCCATTTCCAATTAAGTAATAATTATTCTTTACACAATGAGACACTAGTGTTTTATGCTTACGCAATCATTAGTGCAGGGGTGACAATTCCTGCTGGTCATGAGATTTGTACTCAGCCACGAAGCCACCCATTTGCTGAGCTGCTAACTCAGAGTCACGAAACAATTGCCACCGGAATTAAGGGAATTAAGATCTATTAAATGTCGAATTCGAGCGAATACATTTGACAATCTAGAGTGCTCGCACGAGCGAAAGTCGTGAACATTGCATAAATGTTAGTTAACTGTCTTAGTTTTAATTCCGCAGGCGGTATCCATCTTTAAATATTCTTAATGGAGAGAGAGAGAGAGAGAGAGAGAGAGAGAGAGAGAGAGAGAGAGAGAGAGAGTTGAGAAACAAGCCATTTTTTTTTTTCAGAATTTATAATTTTGATGTTGAACTTTTATGGAGTAAATGTGGGATTTTCCTGCTGGTGGGAACTGTACTAAGTTGAACAAATAGAAACATTTGTACAACAACGTTGTTTTTGCAAACTATTTTTTCTTTTCACTTTAAGTGGAGATAATTTATGCTCGACGAAAATAGATTATTTGTTTAGCTTAAATCAGTTATTCGCTATTTACAAGTATATTTTTGTTCACATCTAATCTGAGATTTGTAAAACATCGGCAAAATATTGGTACTTTTGATTTTTCTTGTCTGGAGCAATTTCATTAATTTATGCATTGTCTATTCCCACGGTTTTATGTTACTTTCGATAAAGTTGTAGTATGTGGTTACATTTTTAATTTCGTTCTAGTATCGGTCTATCGGTCTGAAGGTGTTCCACTTCAGTAAGATTATATTTCTAGATATGAGAAGTAGGCAATTTATTGAAACTCGATGCCTCCGTCCAGTCTCGAAAGACACAGGATACCCCTGTAGGGACAGCTGCGCATGTAACTGTGAGGCAAAGATTGAGCAATCTACAACCACACCTCCCTTGAATCAGTACTGTTTGAGTCCAGTGGCAAGAAGTCCAGAACGATTTGATACAATGCCAAAATAAGCAGAGAGCACCTACAAGTCGCAAATGGTCACCCATTTTAGTATATATATATATATATATATATATATATATATATATATATATATATATATATATATATATATATATATATATTTAATTTTACGCTGGATTTACGCCATTTCTTGTTTTTATTATAGAAGAGCTAAGTAAAAGGGGGAATAATCAGTGAATTTTACTAAAACAAATTTCTCTGAAAAGGATATGAATGCGTTTAATACGAACAAAAAAAAAAACAAAAACAAAAAAAAACAAACAACCCCCCCCCCAAAAAAAAAACAACTAAAAATAAGAATCTCTATTAATCGAAGTCCTAATTCTAACTTCGGAGTAGCATATTGTCACCCGGATCTTAGAGTTAGTGGTTAAATTAATGACGTGTTTTTTTTTTGGGTAATGGTCCAAGTTGTTGATACTTTTTCAGGAACGAAGTTTGATAATATGTCAAGAATTTTTTATATTTACTTGGGAGTCCTCAAATCAAGACCCAAAGGCCACTCGAGGATTAGTGTTAATGAATGTAAGGTGGCAGTGTAGTGATCGTTAATGGTGTAAATTAAATTAAGTAAAAGTTTTCAAAAGACTGATTACACAGGATGAAACCTGGGTCGATCACTATGATCTAGAGAGTAAAGCCCAATCAATATAGTGGAAGCATTTGGTCTCACCACCTCCAAAGAAGCCAAGGATGCAGTCATCTACTGGCAAAGTGATACTTATAATCTTCTGGAACCAGGACGGAGTAGTGATGACAAAGGCTACCACAATTACAGGAGCCTATTATGTTTTATTTTTGAGGAAATTAAAAGATGATATCAAAGTCAAGAGGCGGGGTGAGACCAGCAGAGCATATCCTCCTTCTGCAAGTCAATGCTCCGGTCCACATCCCGCATGTCGCTAGACCAAAAGCATAAGCATGTGGTTATAGAATCCTTCTACACCCCTTACTCTCCTGATCTTGCACCTTCTGATTTTCAACTTCCCAGCCATGAAGTTGTTCTTGAAAGGAAAGCGTTTCACAGATTATGCAGTCTTGATTTTCCAAATCATGCCATAATTGGAGGACCACTTTTTTATATTCCATTTTCACCCCAAACAAGGCACAGTGCCACTTTGAAGTAGGGAGCTACTATCGGAAACATAATTTGAAGTGATATTACGAAAGGAGATGAGCAGCAAGATATTTGTTCACATTACACTTGAACTTCTGCATATCAGCACAGTTGGGAAAGCATTTAGCGAGGTCCGTTCGTCGCTGTGGATGCTCAGATAACATATGTCGTTTGCCTTTTAGACGTCAACCAGTCTTATGCTCTTTGTTCTTTGTGTGAGTCGATTTATATGCCAATTTTAACTTAACTCTCGCTCGATCTCGCAGTGAGATCTCTTTTCTGCTACAAGACTCCCCATCAAGAACGGTTGTGGGAATATCACCACCGTTCGACACTGATGCGTCTGTAGCAGAAGATGATCGTAGAATTCAGGTACAGTAATCCTTTGTAAATTTCTTGGGCCAGTAAACTGTCCTCCCTGCTTGATCATTGGTTGTAAATCAACTACCAAAGAAACAATGTCGAATGTATCTGCAAATGTTTTTCGAATGTAGTTGCGAGGATCGTCGGAATGCTGAGTGCGAGTGAGTCTGCACTTGTTGATTGTACGCCTGTATTTTGGAGATATTTGTCGAGATTGATGGTATGCTGTGGCTGAAGTCAGTTACACAAAGGTTTGCAAGCGAGTCTGCAGTGCTAAGTACAAGCGAGTCTGTACTGATGTCGATTTGCGTCGTACGTGTTGATCAGGTTCCCTATGCGTTGGTTGAATCAACAAACGTCCAGTCGTCGAGTTTTTCAATGTGCGTGTCGCAGCTAACTCGTTTTAAACTGGTGTGACTTCTATGGTGGTTGTTATTGATGTCCGTGCTTTAACGTGGGGGGTTGGGAGAAAGTTTGAAAGGCTCTGCAGGGGTAAGTCTTCATATGTCATTCGTGGAGGTGGGTTAGTTATTATATCCCGAACCGTTTTAGCTAATGGCGCCGGCATGCCACAACACAAAATGAGTAGCTGATTATGTGGGGGACATCGTGAGTTTCAATAAAAGCATCCGCTTGTGCAAACCATAATTTCGCATCTTCTGCGAATGGCGGTAGAGATATTGTAGTGATATGCAAATTAAGTATAATTTACATATGAGCAGATAGCTCATATTTATAAACTGACACCAACTAGAACAGGTGGTTGTTGAACGCTTGCTTAGCGTTATACACGACATATCAATGGCGTTGACGATAGGATATTTTCTGGTCTTTGAAGAACCGGAATACGTAGATACTTGGATGCGTTGCTTTGCTGCTGATGCGATATGCAAAAAGTTGAAAGACAACAAAAAACGAGGAGGGGAGATTGAAATCACCGACTTGTTCATGGCTAACGCTGGTTGTGAAGCAATTATGAAGGTTGCTACCCTCGAGAGCTAGAAGAAATGACTTTCGAAGAAATAAGTCAGGTTATCAAGGGAAACATGAAGCCAAAAAAAAAAAAAAAAAAAAAGACTGGTGATTGCAGAAAGGACCAAATTTATGGCAATGAAGCAGGAAGTGGATGAACCGATAGTAAAATATTTATACAGGTTAGAAGTGTGAGTAAATACTGTGACTTTGAAAAACTAGGAACAAAAGAACAGACAACAGAAGAAGACTTAATTCATGCATAAGTATGCATAATTCGGCACATAAATATAAGCTAATGGAATAGTTACAACTTACAAACATGCCCTTGAATATGTGTCTAGAATTTATACAACAGCAGGAATTAATACATACCTACAACCAAAATAATAAAAAAAAACTCCTAGGAAGAAATAATAGCTGACACGTATACGGTAGAAACGAAAAGAAAAAAATGTACTTACTATGGAAAAATTCATGAAAGGAAAAAAGAAAAATGCCCAGCGTTTGGAAAAACACGTTCAAAGTGTTTTAAAAAGAATCACTTCAAAGAAGTATGTAAAAGGAAAAATGTGGAAAGAATAGCGGACGAAAATAGACACATTTTTAATGTAAAGAAGGATAATATACAAAATACTGGATCAAGGAATGGAGATACAAAAATAAAAACGAAAATCAACGATTGTGTTGTTGAAATGCAGCTACTGGCAGTGAAGTAACCATAATTCCCAGAAATTTGTGGAAAAAAAAATGGGAAAACCGCGTTTAAAAAAAACAACGTACAATTACGTCAGTTTGATGGCTCAATTATAACAGTTATGGGCTACTTTGAAGGTTCAATAGAAATAAAAGAAAAAATATGAAGTAGTACCTATTAAAGTTACAAATTGCCAAAAAAACGCATGGCCTATTGGGGAATGATGTATCAAAAATAAATTCAACGAAGTTAATTAATGAGATGGAAATGAAAAAAATCAGGGAAATTAAAAAAAATTATGAAGCTAGCCTGAAATTAAAAGAAAATGTCCCCCCCCTCCTACTACAAAGCGAGAAAAGTACCAGTGCATTTATTACCGTTAGTAATAGCTAAGTTGCGAAAGTTAATAAAGGAAGATTTATTAGAACCTGTCCTTTCAGGAGGAAGTAAATGGGCATCACCCATTGTGGTATTAAAAAAAGCCGATGGCTTGAGAATTTGTGGAGATTATAAAATAGGGGTGAACCATAAAGTTTGCGCTGACTCGTACCCTATTCCGAATGTGGAAGTAGCTTTACATAAACTTGCCGGAATGAAAGTATTTTCGAAGATAGACCTAAAACCAGCTTACCACCAAATTCCCTTAGATGAAAATCTTAAAGAAGTGACGACGATAAACACACCTATAGGCCTCTTAAGGTGGAAAAGGATGCTGCATGGCATAAAAACGGCAAGTGCAATTTTTCAAAAAGCTATTGAAAAAGTAATAGAAAATGTTGAAAATACCATGTTATCAAGACGATATATGTGTTGGAGATTTAAATGAAGATGATTTAAAGAAAAAAACTGAAAAGGTACTGAACCAGCCAAGAGACGCTGGCATGACAGTAAATACAAAAAAGTGTGTAAGCAACAGTAATGAAATATCATTTTTGGGTTACTCAATATCAAAGGAAGGGATCTCTCCAGATGAAACACTAATAGAGAAAATTCTAAAAGTGGCGACACCAAAAAAATAAAAAAGAGTTGGAGTCTTTCTTGGGTTTGGTAAATTTTTATAGAAAATATGTACCAAAATATAATGAGTTGACAGAACCATTTGTGAAGTTAAGAAAAAAAGAAAATGCGGAATTCATTTGGTTAGAACACCAACAGAAAGCTTTTGAACAGTTAAAACAGATTCTGGCGAAAAAGCCAATATTACAAATTTTTACCCTAAGAAGGACATAACTCTAACTACTGACGCTAGTGAGCATTCAGTATCCGGTATTTTGTCACAAGATGGTCATCCTGTAATGTACTTATCGAGGAGATTAACAACGACTGAACACAATTATTCTAATATGGAAAGGGAGGCACTAGCCATAGTGTGGACAACGGACCGAGCAAGGCAGTTCTTGATGGGGAAAAATTCTTGTTGAAAAGTTATCACAGACCATTGGAATTTATTTTCAACCCAAGAAAAGAACTACTGAAAGTTACACCGTCCAGAATATTACGTTGGACGATCAGACTGATGGCATTCGACTTTGACATTGAGTTGACATTCATGCCTTATCTAGATTGAGGTTTTATAGAGAGGATAAGGACAAAAACGACAAGGAATTTGAAGACATTCCTGCACCTTGTAGAAACCGATGTAATATCTGTAGATAAAATGGCTACTGAAACTTCAAATGACCCAGTGTTAAACAGAATAGTGTTGAGGATAAAAGAGAATCCTCGGGAAATTGTTCAATGGCTGAAAGATCATTCAAAGAAATAAGACATAAACTGACTATAGAAAACGGGGTAATATGTGATGGAGACTTGGTAGTTCCCCCAGAAACACAGAGGAGACAGGTTATAAAAAGTGTACATGATGACGTACATTGTGGAGTAGCAGCTACGAAAAGAAGATTAAAATTGGAAACATGGTGGCCGGGGTACTCAAGAGACGTAGAGGACTACGTAAAGAGATGCACAAAATGCACAGACCTCCGGAATTTCAAGCAAAAGAAAATACATATGTGGCCCCGAGAAGCAGAACCGTGGAGCAGAGTACACATGGATCATGCCTATATCAATAAGATAGGACTATTTTTAATATTAGTAGACGCATATTCAGGTTGGCCTGAAGCGGCGAGAGTACCTGATAAAAAAGTACCACCGTAAAACAAATATTAAGAGTAATATTTTCGAGAAATGGGATAGCGAGAACGTTGGTGACAGATAACGCGCCAGAATTTTCAGATGCTGATTTGCATGAATGGTTAAGAAAAATAGGATGCAGACCTTACAAAACCCTAACCCTAACCCTCAAAGTAACGGGATAGCGGAAAGGATGGTCCAGACGATAAAGAAGGGCATAAAAGCATGCGTGCAACAGGAGACAATCGATGCTTTCCTACCAAGATTATTGCTAAGTTATAGAACAATTCCGAATGCAGGCAAGCCAGAAATTCCATCTGCCTTAATGGGCAGACAATTAAGGTCCCCTTTAACTAGGTCATATGCCACAAATCAAAATATGTGGTACACAAGAAATAGAAATACGGAAGCCGAGACAACAGACTTTATTATGCAGAAAAGACATAATACTGCAATATTAAATAAAGAAAATGGGAACAGTGTTCTAGCTCATGCTGACCAAAGGAGAACAATCGGATTAGAAAATGCCTTCAGAGCTGCCCATTATTGAGGTAACAGAGGAGTTACTGCAGAATGAAACTGCGGAGGAAGAAGTAGAGAGAGACGAGGTAGAAGAGGAAGAAGTAGAATGGGACAAGGCAGAAGAGGAAGATCAGGATATGCAGGAGGAACACTGCGATTATAGGGAAAGACGCGATAGATCCAGATCTCCAAGGCAAAGGAGAGAGATAAAGGAAGATGTTCAGGAGGGCACAAGATGAAGTACAAAAATTACTCGCGACATAAAGCCCCTCCGTTGTAGGGAGATGTAGTGATATGCAAATTAAGTATAATTTACATATGAGCAGATAGCTCATATTTATAAACCAACACCAACTAGAACAGGTAGTTGTTGAACGCTTGCTTAGCGTTACACACGACATATCAGATATAAACCCATTTTTTTCCTTTGCAGTGGAAAAAAAAACAACGAACGGACCAAATGAACAAAAGAAAATTTTATGGATAAGCTTTCCAAGAGAAATTTTCACACACAAAAAAACGTCTTTTTTTTTTCAAAATATAAAATGTCACAATTAATAAATAATACTAAAAGGAAAAATCGTCTTTTTTTAGTGTGTGTGTGTGAATGTATGAAAATAAAAGGAAAATTTTAGACGTTCTTCAAAACTTTCTTTGAATAAAGTAATAAAGTTTCAACAGGCTAGCACAAGAAGACAAAAATTCTTCTGTTCGTCTGTAGTACTACTTTGTAATAATTTTTTTTAATTGAAGGAAAAAATGTTATCAAAACTAAAGCAAAATATTTAATATAGTTCAAGTTAAGACTTACAACAACGAATAATCTGTTCATCCGAAGCAAGATTTTTTTGAACGAGTTGCTCTTTTGTAATTCCAGTGAGATGTTTAAACCGATGTTAGGTCGAATTGTGTTTTTTTTTTGTACACGGGTAATGTGTTCGTCAAAGAAAGGGGTCATCTCTTTAGCGAGGTCCGTTCGTCACGGTGGATACTCAGATTACATGTGTCGTTTTCCTTTTAGACGTCAACCGGTTTTATGTTCTTTGCTCTTTGTATGAGTCGATTTATATGCAAATTAGCTTAACTCTCGCTGGATCTCGCAGGAAGGGAGTTCCAAAGCCTAGCAGTTCTGGGGAAGAAACTATTGGAGTAAAAGGCTTTCTTACATCTACGGATCTCTAATGTGTATGGGTGGGATTTAGCTGCTTGTCGAGTTTGTCGGGGGTGTTTACATCGAAGGGGTACAAGTGCTTGTAGTTCGTCAGAGCCGTCACCATTAAAATACTTGTAATGGGTTAGTTAGTTAGTAGAGGTTATATATCTACTGAAGAGTTACACTCCTCAAAGTGATTAAAATTAATTAGTTAGTAGAGGTTATATATATATATATATATATATATATATATATATATGTTAACGTGTGTGTATCTATGTACATTTTCATACGCAATAACTCTGTCAATTTTCAGTCTACAGACTCGAAATTTGGTATACAGGGTACTGAGATTTGGGAAAATCTTTGTAATCCGTTTTCGGCCAGAAACTTAGTTGTTAAGGGGTAAAAGTTCAACGATTTGACCTTTGAGAACTCTACCAAACTCCTCCGCCCATTTTAGGTCTAAACACTTGAAATTTTAGATATAGGTTCCTTGGACATGGATCTAACTTAATAACTTGATTTGAGTTCAAGGGGTCATAATAGGGTTCAAAGTTAAAAAAAATTGACCGCTTTTTTTTTGCTCAACATACACCTCCAAGCACCTAGGCAACGCCGGGCTGAAATGCTAGCATATCTATAAAAGTGAAAGTGTTTGTCTGTCTATGTGTCTGTGTGTCTGTCTGTGTACATTTCCCTACGCAATAACTCTGTCAATTTTAAGTCTACAGACTCGAAATTTGATATACCGGGTACTGAGATTTGGGAAAATCTTTGTAATCCATTTTTGGCCAGAAATGTCGCTGTTAAGAGGTCAAAGTTCAACGATTTGACCTTTAAGAACTCTACCAAACTCCTCCGCAAATTTTAAGTCTAAATACTTGAAGTTTTAGATATAGGTTCCTTGAACATGGATCTAACTTAATAACTTGATTTGAGCCTAAAACAATAAATGTTAAGGGGTCATAATAGAGGTCAAAGTTAAAAAAAAATGATCGCTTTTTTTTTTTTTTTTTACTTTGCTCAATATACACCTCCAAACACCCGGGCAACGCCGGGCTGAAATTCTAGTATATTGAAAAGTTACACACCTCAAAGTGATTAAAAAGGACATTACTATGCTTTCCATTTCATTGTTACTGGAAGAGGGGATAAGTAAGAATTCATGGAGTGAATGCAACTAAATTTGCAACAGGTTGGTTTGAGAGAGAGGAGTTAATATATGGTTAAGATGTAGTTCATATGTTAGTTTAGGAATAGGATAACATGTTAAAACATGATTAACTTTATGTTAGGAATTAAAATTTGGTGGCCAAACTCTGAATATTTAAGACGACGGGAGGATATATATTCAATATAGATACAAGTAACGACACATTTATGATTTAGAGTACAATTCAGTACACATATGACTGGAAAATAAAATATAAGTTATGATGTATTCTGTAATTAAGTATAAATAGATATATGGGATGTTTTCAGTCGATGCAAATATATGGAATTGTAGATATTAAGTATGTTTGTTTTGTTCAGACTTCTAACGAAGGAAGAGGACTTTGCCTTTCGGTTAAAATCCGGGAATTTGTATTTTGCATAACAAAGAGTATTGGTTCAGTTGTTGTATTAATTATTGTAATACTATCTCCTATCTAAGGGAAAGGGAGATAGAGATTTGCTATCTAATATAGATCACGTTAAATCTAAATACGAGACTGTGGCTAATAAGTATCTACTATATAGCGTGGCTATGGGATAAGAGTATACTCTAATGCATGGCTTAGCAGTAAAGATCTTTAGATGTTACGATTGAAGAAATATGTAACTCTGGGTGATTCCTGTGTAGAGAAAGACTAATAACTGTGCCAAGATTCGTTGTTCTACTGCTGTGAGAAGTGGGTTAAGGACATTACTTGTTAGTATTACTATAACGCCACTCTTACTATTACTCATTTTCTTCATCTAAAAAAGGGGAGAAAAAAACAAAAACAAAACGAAATAGATGTTTTTAAATACATTTAACACTTTCCACTGTCCCCCCCTCACAAAAACACACACACAAAGAAAAATGAGATTCTATCTTTTTTAGACGATTATGTGTGAACACTTTGAAAAACTTGGTAGAAAGAGGAAAAACAAACGAACAAAACAATTATACAATTTACAGTGGGGGATCGGTTACGTATATAAATTTAACGCAAAATGAACCCCTATTCCGGATAATTTGAGCATTTTAGAGTAGTTACAGAATTTTTTCATACCATTAACCCTAAGTCTAAGTGACTGCTAGTTAAGGTTAGGTTTAGTATTAGGTTGGATGTTTTGAAAAATAATTTATTATGCATCTTAATATCTGAGATATGGATTAATAAATTGTATTATTTGAATCATGTGGACTGCTGTTCTCAGCTTGAGTGCTATTTTCATAACGTATCTTATTCAAGTATACTTTGTCGAACTCGGGAATGTGTATAGCTTCGTCATCTACGGCATCCAAAGTAACAGATAAAGTACTATGCAAAAATTCAGTTCAAAGAGACATTCTTCTGGAGGCTGAAGGTTCAATTTTCAATGCAGATGATACTAAAAATACAACAGCGAATTACTTAAGACTTGTACCCGGCAATGACTATCGAAACGAGAGCATGCCACTCCTGGGGATAAAATAAAGGTTTTCGTTTTAAATTCCATACAGATTCCCGAGTTCAACAGAAAGATTCTCGACTTCGACAAGGTGCACCTGAAGTGGGGTGGAGGTTACATCGGTCAAAACGTTGTGAGAATAACATTCAAGATCAGAACAGCAGCCCGAATAATCTAAATAATCCAGATAATGTATTGCCGAAAAATAATTTATTGAAATGCTGCCATTGAAATTATTGAAACTAGATTACTGTAAATTTAATCGAAAGCGGCTTTTTCTTTATGATTTTGTCGTCAGAGAAATGTTAAAAACAATATCGGGTACAGAATTGACTTAACATCGGCAAGAAGAGACAACGCAAAACTAAAATAAACGAAACGAAATTGATCCAGCTAAGAAATCTCTATAACACAGAAATGTTATTCTGTAACCAAATCGATTTGGAAATAGATGTATTTACGTTTGGAAAGATGTGCGGTTTGAGTATTAGCTGATGCAGTGTCAGGCTAAATATATACCTTGGAATTTCTGACATAACTTGAGTGTTGAAAATATATCGTGTCCAGTTTTGTTATTTTTATATTTGTATCAGCAGGGTTATCCGGTGTTGCCCGATGCAAAATCTTCTCTTTTTTTAATCTTTCTCTCTCTATCCGGCTCTGTATCGTCATTTGCCCAACTTCCGTTTTCCTTCCCACTCCCTACCTTCTTTCTCTTCCGCCCAACCCATTCCTCTCTCTCTCTGGACCTACACATACATACACACAGGCAACCAAGGGAACTAACTAATTGATAAAATAAAACATTTTAATGACATGGATTGGGCCCCTACCCCGACGAAATCTGCGCTAGTTTAACGCAAAAGAATGAATATTTTAAAATGTTTTAAAAATATTAATTCCAGGCAGTACTAATCAAGAATATACCAGCTTTGTGGATGTTCGTTTGGTAGTTTTTCATATTTCGCCAAACACACACACATACACGTACAACTATCCGGCTTTGCTCGAGGCAAAAGTGTAACCTATTTCTATAAAGTTTCTAAATTTTAGACTTAATTTATTAATTTCGGGTAATACCGATCAAGAATATACATACTTTGTGGATCTTTGTTTTGTAATGTTTTACTTTTGTCTGCACATACGCACACAGACAATATCCTTTACATATGAGATTCCACCCCACCCTCGATTGGTTCCTATGCACTCAGCAGTATATGATCATTCTCGGAACACTTTTGTGCGACTACAGTCAGTAGACTGGCTGTCTGTGCATGGCGAAGAGTTGCACACTTTACTAGGCAACTTTAACTGTGTTAATAAACACGAACATAGACAGAACACGGTTGATCTAGCGGACTCTAACCTCGATATTATGTTTATGGCTAATTATTGTTCCTGTGACAATTTTCTTTATCTTATATGGAAATTTTGTCAATTTTCTTTATCTTATATGGAAATTTTGTCCGTCGGTTCGTTCGTTAGTTGTTTTTTTAACTCTAGAATTACATAAATTATTATTATTATTATTATTATTATTATTATTATTATTATTATTATTATTATTATTATTATTATTATTATTATTATTGGTTCATAAGGAGCTTTAACACAGGTCATAAAGGATTTCTCCTTGAGAACAACCTATGGTATTCCCTGGAAGCTGAGTGACAACAAGTCTCCCCATATTTTCAGTACTCTCCACCTCTTTCGATAACATTTATTTGCATTATCGTAACAGTCGCTAGCAGCGGCCATTGGTCTCCACTGGAGTGGCAATAAGCCTCCCCAAGGTACTAGTTCTCTGGCGGAGGTCTGGTCAGCGCTCTCTCCTCAGTCTTTCCATCCTTCTTGAGCCTTCTCGACTATTTGGCATCATTCTTTGGGGTGTGTGTGCGGTGATTGGGTAATGGGGAGAGGGGATAGAGAACTTATAGATATGCAGCTTCATTGTTCTTGGTTCCATGTAACGTTTCGTGTTTTGTATCTGCAGTTGCTCGTCTGGCCCACGCATATGGCTCATGTATTAATCTCCACATTCAAGGCGTTTCCTTAATATTTCAGCTGTTTTCATTATTGTTATTCGTTGTATCTTTCTAGCCATTCCTCTGATTCCAATTTCTCCAATTCTCTTCTCAAAGTTTTTCGAAATTGCTCCCAGTTCTCCTACTATTATAGGTATTATTTTGATTTTCTTCATCATTCATATCCCTTTCAGCTCTCTGGCTAGCTCTGTGTATTTACTCCGTTTCTTCTTTTCTTTGATAATTTTCCTGTGGTCCACTGAGACAGCAAAGTTTACGATTTTGCAGGACTTTTCTTTTTTGTTAATTATTACGACATCCAGTCTTCTTGCTTGGATGGGTTTATCCGTTTGTATGTCCATGTCCCATAGGATTTTGTGATTCTCGTTTTCAATTACTGTTGCTGGCTTATGCTTGTACCATTTGTCTATGCGTTCGAGATGCAGTTGTTTGCACAATTCCCAGTGTATTGCCCTTTCCACTTGGTCGTGCCTGTTCTTTTATTCCTTTTGGGCTAGTTTGCTACATTCACTTACTATATGGTTTATTGTTTCGTCTCTTAGTCCAGTCTGCATTTGCTGTTTTCTTGTGTTTGCTTTGATGTGGCTGGTTCTTACCGAGTTATCTTGTGCTGCAGTTATTAGGGATTCAGTTTCTCGGTTTACGTGTTCTTTTTGCACCCATGTGTTTTCGTTAATCTCATCTTTTGTCATCCTTATGAATCTTCTGTGTAGTTGTTTCTCTTCCCATTTTCCTTTTCTTGTTTCATCCTTTGTCTCTCTGTTTTCTGTTTTATTGATTTTTTTCCATATTTCTCGCTGCCATGATTATTCTTGCAGTGTTTTGCATTATGTATTTTTCTAAATTTTCTTTTTTGCTATTGTTATTTTCTATGCAACAGTTACTAATTTTAACAATGTATTACGCTTTTAAATCCTTAAAAACGAAAATTTTATATTTTGTTTGTCTGTCACATTTTTTAAAAAAACGTAATAAATACATTACGAAAATTGTCTCATTTGGAAATATCGGAGACCTTAAACTACTTTTAGAAACGGAGAACAACTAGCGGCAACTGTGGAAATCCCACAGCGACATCTTTCAAATATAATATATTGCTGTTGGCCATTCTGTTGACATTCAGCATGAATGGAGACCCCGCGATATTATTGTATCCCTTTTGTTAAAACTGTAAAAGTATTTATCTAAGTAATCTGGTTAATGTAGTATCAGAATATATCTGGTTATTACGGTTTATCTCCAATATCCTTATAGGAGACTGTGACATGTTTCCATTGTATGGACGCCCGGCGCGAACGGAAACCCCACGACATCATTATACCATCTGTAGACAGGACAGATATTACTTTTGAATCTTAACCAGAAGACCAAGAAGGTATATTTTAGTTTCACGTAAGACCCAAAAGCGACATTTTTATTTTTTTTATTTAATTTTTTTTACATTGTGTCTTCGGTGATCGGGGGATCATATTTATTGAAAAAGACGATAAAAAAATTAAATTAACGTATTTATATTCTGATTTAATTTCGTAGTATGTTATCACCTTCTATTCACCTTTTAAACCGATCGAATGATTTATAATCTGGAAACCGTAACACACGTACGTACGTACGTACGTACGTACGTACGTAAAAGGTACTACGATATTAATATATAGATAAATTATTAACAAATAAAGAAATCGAAACTAAAACTTGATTAAAAAAAATCTTAAACTATCTGGAAATAAATATATAAACAGTTACGCCCTCTTAATTCTATAATTATATATAAAGAAACCAAAACAACTAAAAAAAAGTAAGAGACAGAACTGCAGAAAATAATAAAAAAATAAAATAAAGGAATAAAGACCAGCTAATAATACAAAATAATTAAGGTTAAATATCAATTAAAACTATAAATAATATTGAATACCAAAATGCCCGATAATAATAGTAAAAAAAATATAAAAGAAAAATAAAATGAAAAGGCCCAACGATCCTGAGAGAACCGCAGAACCCCCCCCCCCCCAAATAAATAAAATAAACGAATAAAGACTAGTTAATAATGCAAGGGGAAAAATGCAAATAATATCGAGTAAAAGCACACATCCGATATTAGTAAATTATGCATCTGAAATATAAATTAATTTCCAATTTCTGCGAACCTGCTTCAGCTACAATAAAACCTGCCATGCACGTTCGAAAGCCGAACACACGCCTGACGAAGGGAAGACATCCCGAAATATAACATAACGGACACACTGTCTGGCCATCTGACGCAATAACATCTTACATATAAAACATTGCATAAAAACCAACAAAAAATATGCACATGCATATATGTATGGCTTTACATATACTCATGAATTGGATCAATAAAAGTGAAACTGCATAGCTGGTTCTACCATTATATCTTAAGTTGCATATTCTGCCTTCCATAAACTTAAATTTCTTCTTATATACACATCAAACAATGCTTCAAGCAAACTAACCTATTAAAACTTTGTTATTTTAAGTCTGAGGTTATACCCACTGAGTATTTGAAGATTCTCATAAATAGATTGGCTGGTTTGTTGTTTTTGTTTTACGGCATATCAACCCTTTTCAGGTTATTTAATGCCGAATCCAATTATTTTGAAGAAAATCTTTTTAATAGGATATATATATATATATATATATATATATATATATATATATATATATATATATATATATATATATATATATATATTTCAAGTCGGTTTCTATTTAACCAATAGTTGGGACTCTAACAGGTACTACCACTCCGGGTCAGAGTGGACCTGGGAGCAATGACAATTAAAGGGGGGCTCCACACTCCCCAAAGCCCGCAAGCTGGGGCCTCACCATCGGATATAGTTTAAAGTCATATCCAGGGCCCCATAAATAGAGCTTAAAACATTACTACATAAACTAATTATAACATTGGCGTGAGATTATATAGTTATGCTTTACATAATGTTTGAAAACATCGATCAAACGTGGGGGACAAAAGCATGGATTCAAACATAAGCAATAAAAATATTAATAAATGGATGGGTAAGTATTATCAATAGCGTTTGAAATCATTTGAATAGTCCCAAACTATTTATTTTGTTTTAACTACGCATTATATGGAGTTCTTTCAGTTATATAATCCCCCAAGCATAGCAAAATATTCCGGGGTGCGGGAAGCGGCGTATGTTTGCTAGTATTGTCATTTTGGATGAGATGATGTTTTAACGCGCGCACGCGCGCACACACACACACACACACACACACACACACACACACACACACACACACACACAATAACAAAAAAAACAAAACAAAAAAACAACCAAACAAACAAAAACAATCGCACTATTTTCGAGGTTAGGAGTGATGACATAGGCTCATGACCTCACAGGTATTTGTGGTTGAGGACGTGCGTTACTTCGCTGAGGTCAGACCGGATGTAATTAGCTAATAAGAGACGAGTTTTTCTATTTGAGTAATCACTTACAAGGCGAAAAGCCATTCGAGGATAAGGGTAAATGAGATATAGAGATGAATGGATTGTTAGTTGAATGATGAATAAAACTATCAGAGGACTGAAAATAATGAACGGAATGGACAAAAGTTGATTATTTAAGAGGACGGCTCGTCATGTACTCGTTCAGATTTGATTCGAAAAAGACTATGTTGTGGTATGCATGGAAGTAGTTCCGTGAGAATACGTTTCATAGATAGAAAGTTTTTTGAAAGAAATTTTGTTCATGGAAATTGTATTTGATGTTAAGTACGCGTAAGAAGAGAGGAAAGTTCTTTGCAGTTGTGGTAGGGAGGCGATTTTTTTTTACAGGGGAATCATCACTTATCAAGGATCGAATGCCACTCGAGGATACGGGTTTTTAATCGCCAGGTAGTTACTGAGACAACATCATAATGATCGATAGTTCTTGCTATAAATGTTTTAAAGGGAGGAACTAGAGATTGAAGCTCAGTCGAGCATCTCCAATGGAAATAACTACAGGGTATAAAAACACTAGCAATATCTTATGCTATTATTGGAATCCTTTGAGATGAGTAATTTATAAATTTATTTATTTGCGAACTGTTATCCTCATCTTCATAATTGTTGTTTCACGACGTTTCAGACAACTATTCCTTTGGCCTTCGTCAGGTGGTTAACCGTGACGGGACAGAAATGCAGAGTCTCTTAACTGTATCCTCAGTAATTACTGCCTTCCATAGTTGTTGTTGTCTCACCAAGTTTTGTCCAACTAATCATCTGGTTTGCTTTGGGTCGGATTGAAACCGCTATCTTAAGACAATGCTCACCCTGGAACCGTAGAGATTCAACGTCTTTATTCCCGAAGAGCGATCAAGGTTGGATTTTTTAGTCTTATAAATCCAAGTTTTTCGTTCTTATCTGGTCTTCCATCGTCGGGTCCGTACTGACTGATATATTTATTATTGGAATCGTTTGAGATGAGTAATTTGTATATTTATTTATTTGTGAACTGTAATTACTGCCTTCCATAGTTGTTGTCGTCTCACCACGGTAATTACTGAGGATACAATTAAGAAACCCAGCATTCTTATCCCATCGCGGTTAACCACCTGACGAAGGCCAGAGGAATAGTTGGCCGAAATGCCGTGAAACAACAACTAAGAAAGACGAGGATAATAGTCCGCAAATAAATAAATAAATAAATAAATAAATATGCAATATCTTTTCTGTGATAAGATGCGGAGAAGAGAGATCACCTCTCATTAGATTGTGAAGTCAATTTTGTACTTTGTCAAGACACGAATGAGTGTTCTAAGCGACACCTCTTCAGGGATAGGATTGCATCAGGGTACACTCAATTCTAGCGCATAAGGTTTAGGTTGATCCATCAAAGCCTTCTTTATCGTAATGAACTGGTCTAATTAGGTCCTAGGAGGTACACACTCTAAAGCATTACACCCTCTTTGAGAGAGGTGTTGGTTTATTGCTGGTCACCCGAGGCGCCTCTACCGGGAATGACAACGATTTAGTTCTCGGCTGTATTGCAACCTGATCAAAATGCCATATTTGAGACAGATGGCTTGCTCCAACTTCCAACCTTGTGCCGCATTTTATTGCGGTGGGGGGAGTAATTAAATAGGGTCGATACATTACACAGGAGGTGGCGGGGATTAAGTAGTTAACGACACGGACTGACGACCTGGGTGTTCCAAGTTTGAACTCTGTTCGTTCCACAAAATCGCTTTCACTTAGGATATTGGCAACCTTCACGTAGCCTTTCCAGTAAGTATACGATGTCTTTCTAGAAAGAATTATGAACAGAAAAATATCGAGGAAACCGATACCAACAATAGAACCATCTGATTCATACGGCACAATTACATTGACACACTGGTTCTCGCAAGATCACCGGAGTTAAGCAACGTTAAGCCTGCCCATTAGCAGATAGGTAACCATTTGGGAGGGCGAGGTGCTGTATGTACAGTGAGATAAAAAATACCAGGTTGGGAAACTGGCGCTGCCCATCCTTCTCTCAAGGGTAGATGGGCCTCTCGTAAGCCGTGGTAGGCAACCCATCTAGTGATGGCATCACGATAAAAAAAATACTCTTGACAGCCTTGGCGAAGCATCAAGTATTTTTAGCCATTAGAAAAAACGTAAACGATTCCGCGGAATTTGTTTACGATTCTACTGCACCTACTGGCATTGGATGAACAAAAACAACAACAATGGCATTTATAGGACAGATGATGATGATGATGATGATGATGCATTACACAAGGAACACCAATACCCCTGGCCTTGATCCATACCAGATCAACAATATATACAAGTATTACCTGCATTCAGAGTTAAATGTACGATACGAAAAAAAATCAAGATCCCCACCACCAATGGCCACTTTGAATTGGGACAAAAATAAAAATTACCCTAGTCTAGAAGAATTCCTCTTTCACTGATCGAGAACAGAAAAGATCAAGTATAGTATCGGAACAGATATTACACTTTACTCGTAGACACTTCCTCAAAACAAAACAAAAAGTCAAAACAAAGCAGTCACCACTTCCTGCATTGACAGGGTACAAAACCGTCTTCCAAATTTAGTGGAATTTCACCTCCCTACTTCCTCTTTCTCTATAATAGGGAACTTATTGTGACATAACTTGACACAATCCTGTACAAGAGTCAAATACGGCGTAAGATGCAGTACTGTTACCACATCTGGGGTGGAGATCCTAAGAGTACCCTTTTTCTGCTTTGACAAGGTATACATCGTCTTTAAAATTTGGTACTCATGCAGAGAGTGATCCGTGCTGAAATAATAACGTTATTATTTAAAAAGCCATTCTTAACATGGGGAAGGGAGGGTGTTTTGTACCTATTCTGTACTTTAACCTTACAATTGAATAAAAAAAAACATATCATAAAACTTTAATTAAACGTGGAAATACGATTTAAAAAATAGCGCGGATCACTCTCTGCATTAGCACCAAATATTTAGTGGGTGAGGATCTTTGCGCCCCCACACACTTCCATTTTCCCACAGAAAAGATGTTGCGAGTTTCTGCTCTCTCATTACGGCAGAATCACGTTGACACACCGGTTCTCGCCAGATCACCGAAGTTAAGCAATGTTGAGCCTGGCAAGTACCAGATGGGGAAGGCGAGGCGCTGTATGTACCGCGAGATAAATACCAGGTTGAGAAACTGACATAGTCTATCCTTCTCTCGAGGTTAGATGGGACTCTTTTAAGCCGTGGTAAGCACCCTATCTAGTGATGGCGTCACGATTAAAAAATACCCTTGATAGCCCTGGCGGTCCTGGATATGACCTTAAACTATATCCGATGGTGAGGGCCCCAGCTTGCAGGCCTTAGGGAGTGTGGAACCACCCTTTAATTGCCATTGCTCCCAGGTCCACTCTGACCCGGAGTGGTAGCACCTGTTAGGGTCCCAACTATGGGTTAAATAGAATACGACTTAAAAAACAAATATACTATATTAAAAAATCGTTCTTCAAAATCACTAGATTCGGCATTAAATAACCTGAAAAGGGTTGATA
Organism: Euprymna scolopes; assembly: GCF_053919585.1. Lineage (NCBI taxonomy): Eukaryota > Metazoa > Mollusca > Cephalopoda > Sepiida > Sepiolidae > Euprymna > Euprymna scolopes. The sequence continues at coordinate 35,654,782 of NC_136496.1, read as the reverse complement.
TGCCGTAAAACAAAACAACCAACCAAGCATTGATAGACCTGGCGTAGCATCAAGTATTCAGCCACAGAAAAGATTTGAATTACACTACAAACTCGTGTAGTGAGTTCAATCTCGGCTACGGTCGCACTGGAACTGGAATGGACTCATCTAGCTACAACAAATATTAACAACTTTCCCCACTGTCTATCTGTGCCTAAAACTAAACGGAAATTCTATGATCAGAGTATCTTTCTTAGAACTTCCCATGTGTGGAACACGATACCGTGTGGCTGCTTCCCGACTGACTATAGTATGACCATTTTCAATTCTAATATGAATAAGTCCTTATTGAGCCACCCTCCTAAACAGTTAAACTCTCCTCAAGTGCCACAATTGTTAATCGTGTTGTTTCGTCATCTACCTAACACTTATCTTAGAGTGACCTCCGGGCCTTGATAAACGGTTACTCACAAGTAAGAAGAAGAAGAAGAAGAAGAAGAAGAAGAAGAAGAAGAAGAAGAAGAACAAAAACAAAAAAACCCCGGTTTTTAATGTAGGGGAATATCCACGGAGGAACTCTGGATTGGAACACAAATAAAAATTGTCTCGGTCTAGAATAATTTCTCCTTAAATAATAGAGGACACAAAAGATAAAGGGTAATATAAAAACAGATATAATATTTTGCTCCTAAAAAAAAAAAAAAAAGCCAGAGAAAAAAAGCCATGTTTTTAGTTATACCTAATGCTTGTATCATTTAGAAAAAAATAAAAACACAAAATTGTTATAGCCTGTGACAAGAAACACCTGTGTTGAATTAAAAAAAAAAGTAGTCTCTGATAGTGAATTAATTACTTAAGGGGTGACTTGTTTGTACTTTGCCGCTTTTTTATTTCCCTAGGCGGCCATTTTTTTTTCTATCTCTTTTTTTTTTCGTTTTTATTCTTTTGATTATTTTATATAATTTTTAGTGACACAGAAAACTTTGTTTTTCACTTTCCCCTTTCTTTCGCTTTCTTTTTTCCTGCCCTTTTTGTTTCTTGTATTTTTGTTTCTTCTTTTTTTTTTTAAATCCTTTTCATTACTCTCTCTCTCTCCCTCTCTCCATTTTTAGCCTTTCTTTTTCTTTTTTCATTTTCCATTTGTTCCTCTGATTTTCTTGTTTTTCTTTTTTTCTCTTTTTTTTTTTTTAAATTTCTTTCTTCATTTTTTTGTTTCGTTTTCTTCAATCACAACCCTGTTTCTTTTTTTCTTATTTTCTTTCTTCTTTTTCAGAATTCTCTCGTTTTATCCTAACCATTTTCATTCTTTTCTTTTGTATTTTTTCTTTTTTTTCTTTTTGCTTTCGATTTTCCTTCGTCTATCACCTTCTCTTTGTACTTTTCTTTCTCTTCAAATGGCTAGTTTCTTATTTACCTTTCCATCTTTCTTTATTTCCTTTATTTCTTCATTTACTTCTTCTTTCTTTACTTCTTCCTTCATATAAACCCCAATTCTTCTACCTCCCCCCCCCACACATCTACACCTAACTTTACCACCCCCATCGCTGTCACACCCACCCGGTCCAAACAATTCAACTCACCAGCTTCGGAAACCCTGTTCAACAGGTTTATCCACCTTCATTCGACTCAAGTTATATATATATACATCACCCACCAGTTAATCAAAACTCCAACATCTCCCCACCCTCTTTATGTCAATACATCCATTTTTTTACCCCCACTCCTCTCTCTACACAATCTTCTCCTCTCTCTTTCTCTTCGCTCGGATCGGAGTGTTTTTGGGTGTCGGCACTCGGTTTAAGATGAACCCGAGCCTCACATTTTATCGATAACTAAAAGTGAGCAATTTAATATATTCAAAAACATTTCGAAAAATATACGTCTACTAGTTTTTAAAAATACTTAAAGGACCTATAACGATAAGGTAAGCGGACGTTTATCGTCTTTTTGTTTTATTGATACCTTCGTCTTTTTTCCCCATCTTAAAATATGTAGGTATTTTTAGACACATAACAATATCGATCCGAATCGCCATTAGTTGTGTGTCGGATTTTTCTTCATAAGTGAAGAACAAATCATGGAATCCGCAGGGAGACAGAGGTATTGAAAAAAAAACATCAACAACAACAAAAGAAATTATTTAGTGATTCTCGAGTTGTTAAACCGGACAATCACTAATTATCATCGAAAATGAAATAAACATGTTAGGTCAAAAAAGATACCACACCAAAATTACGCAAATTAATCGAGTATTTTCATTAAAAAAAAAAAATTATCTGTGAAATCTCCCGTCGGCCATTCTTAGACTTATTAAAGCCAAAGGATATAACTCGAACTAAATTACGCAAATTAATCGAGTATTTTCATTAAAAAGAAAAAAAAAATTATTATCGGTGAACTCTCCCGTCGGCCATTCTTAGACTTATTAAAGCCAAAGGATATAACTCGAACTTTCATTCAAGCAAGAAGTGACTACCAAATTGGCATTTTCAAGTTCAATGAGAACAAATTGTGCTAACCTAATCTAATTGGATTCTGTCAAACTTCCACTATCATCACGGTGTTGTCTCACCGCCCACCTTCCACTCATTAACCCTTATCCTCGAGTTATCTTTGGACTTTGATAAGTGGTGCCTCTTAGTAAAAAAAAAGAAAAGAAAAGAAACGGGTTAACAAAGCCCTCTCCACGTCCCCATGTTAAGAACGTCTCGCGAATTTGTGAGAGAATGATAGAATTTGATTTTTAAAACCAAAATATTCGATGGATTTGCGTAGATTTTTAGTGTACAGACGTTTTTTTTTTAAACACAAAAAGTTAATTAGATAATTAAGTTTTTGTGTAATAATAATTTTTAAACATTGGAGTGGAACTGAAGAAGCACCAATTATTTTCTTATTTTTTCAAAGTAACTTTTTATTTACTGTTTCTACTTAATTTGGTTGTATCCTTTTTAGTGCATATAAAGATTTATGAATTTAGGTTCTTATGAGTTGAAAAATCCTCGTAATAACACTATTTTGTGCCTGTGTCTTTTTTTTGATCGGGGTTATATTTACTTCTAAAAAATAATATTTGTTGTCATTCAATATCATTATTGTATTTATTTGCTTCCCCACCAAAGCAAATTAGGCACAAGGCCGTTTTTAATGTGGGGTAAAAACCAGCTCCCCTAAAAGTAGGCAAAAAAGGGGCACTCTGGTTACCAAAAATAATAATTGTCCCAGTATAGGGAGTTTCCTCTCCATTGACTGGTACAAATTATCTTAAGTGCAGCATCTGCAGAACAGATACTACATTTGAGGTATTTATTTGCTCCCCCACTAAGCAAATTAAGCACAATGCCGATTTTTAAAGTGAGGAGTGAAGGGGAAATGGGGACCAACTCCCCGGGGAGTAGGGGAGCTGGATAGCGACAATTGGTATGAAGGGTTGCCCTACATCGACCAAGGTCTTATATGTGGGGTTGCCCCCACATATGGACTTTGCTTGCAGTATCTGCCGGAATAGATACTACACTTTGATCTTGGCCCGAAGGCCAAGAACAACAGAAAAAAGGCAAGCTTCTTTTCTACTGCTAAAATATATGAGAACAACATTTTGAGCCCGTGTAAAAATCTGTCTTCGTCAGGTCAATATTTACTGCTAAAATATATGAGGACAACATTTTGAGCACGTAACTAAATATAATAGATGGTATATTTTCTTCAAAAGCTGATCTGTTTGTTTCTCACTTACTGCTTAATAGAATCCTGAATGGTAGAAAATATTTAAAAAAAAAGTTTCTTTCCGTTTACAGAAAAGAAACATCAACAGCCATCTTGGGATGTTTCATTTCTGCATTTTTGTTTTAGAAAAAGGTGAGTTTTTTCCCGAAATATCAAAATATTTTTTCACTATTTCGGCTGCTAGCCATAAAGAAAAAGTGAAAGATTTACCGCAGCAATAAGTGAAAGATTTACCGAAAAAAAACAAGTTTTTGAAGAAATATATCTTCAGTTTTTGTTTTTGTTAATCTCTCGTCTTCCATTTTATTTTTATTTTTATTTTTTTTTGCAGTACAAACAAACTTATTCAATACATTTATGCTTATATGCTTATATTCTTATATGCTTATATTCTTATATGCTTATATTCTTATATGCTTATATTCTAGCAGTGCTTTAAGCAAACTGCCGTACTCTTTTATATTATATTTTCAGTATTTGATAGTGCCCAATACGTGGGTAAAACTTGTTTGTCTGTGAGTTCCTTCCCTATAGACTCGAAAACAGATATAAGAGAGATTTTATCTGGTCACAAATCAGAACCTGTGTTAATGCACAGTGTAACACGGATATAATAACCCCGGATATATTTGTAAGCCAGATATAATGGAGATGTAGGCTCAAAAGAAGAAGTATCTTATATCCGGGTTGCACACACACACACACACACACACACACACACACACACACACACACACACACACACACACACACGCACACACACACACACACATATATTTCATTATTTTTTGAGGGGGATACAAAACCTTATTATAGCTATGAAAAAGGGAAGACCGAGTATTTTTGTATTCATGATAAAAAGGAGGAGGAAGGGAAAACATTTAATGAAGATTAATAATAAAAAAAAATAAATTAGATAATGAGATAGAGTCAGCCGACCAGGTTTCGCCCTCACTTTTCAAAAGCAAAATCGAGTTTTTTTTTTTTTAAATTTATTTTATTATTATAGGGAAACGAATTTAAACGTGGGGAGCGACTAAAATAAAATCAAATTATGGGGGGGGGAGAGGAAAATCTATCGTTATGATAATTGTACAATGGGCCAAATAACGTCCAAACACAAAAGACAATATTTCTGCTTACAGAGAGAAGGTCTCTTTAACCGGACGTGAATAGTCTCCAAGATCTTCAAATGAAATAACGAGTGAGCGTGACTCAGGATAGAAAATGAGTCACTGCTGAAAATCATTGCACATCGCGGTTTGTAAGCAACTGGTCCGTTATAGCGGAACCATACGTATTGCTCAAAATGTTCGTTGGTTGATAGATTCCATTCCAGATTTTACTAGGTACATGTTGTTGGACGCGACCATCTAACCTAAGGGTTGTTCTGCCCACGTAGTTGGCACTGCAACTACATTTAAATTGATAAATAACATTATTCATATGATGAGGGGGGGCAGAACATCCTTTTGAGAGGATGGAAATAATGGTTTTGTCGCAAACACCACACGTACATTGGATGCAAAATAGCAATGTTCTACAACTGAGCTAATTTGTTTGGCGAATTTTCACTTATTATCCCTAACCAAGGTAAACGAATGTAAATTGGACATTTAGCCGCCATCTTAGATTTTATTTGAGAAAAATTATTTATTTTCCTTTTTATGACGGAGTTAATCACATCAAGAGGGTACCAATTATTGGACAAAGTATTAGTAATCATTTTTAGTTCTTCATCCAATTTAAATTGTGAAAAAATCATGAGGGCACGATGTGTTAAGGTCGAAATGAAATTGTACTTTCGTATACAGCCCAGTAAACGTTGGTTTACGGTGTCAGATAATTTAATGGAGTTTTCGTTATCAATACATCAAGGAAGACTTAATTAGAATTGCTTTCACCCTCATAAGTATAATAAGTACTTTAATACGGGATGCATTGAGTAAAGTGAAACATTTTTTTGCCTCTGATTACTGAATAGGCAAAATGTATCATCTACATATCAAAAATAGACTAGCGGTTTTATAGGTCCAGATAACCATTGTTTTTAATAGAAACCCACAAATATATTCGCCATTATTGGTCCAAGGACCGAACCCATTGCCACGCCATCTATTTGCCGATACATTATATCGTTGAAACTGAATTCAACCGACGCTGTGGCAAATTTCATTAATTCAATAAATATATTTTCAAGAATGGAAGGAGGTGATATCTGACTACGGTATAAAAAATCAGTACAGATATCTATTGTCTCCAAAATAGGAACACAAGTGAATAAGTTCCTAATATCTTAAGAGCACATGAATTTATTGGCAACTTTATAATTTTGCATAAAATTAGCAAACTCAAATGAAACTTTTAAGCAGTAGTTGCTATAATAATTCGCTACTGGCTGTAAAATGTTGAAGATTCATTTTGCAACCTTGTGTTGTGCAGATCCTACCATAGAAAGAATAGGGCTTAAAGGAATATCCGTTTTATGGGTTTTAGGTAAGCCATACAGCCTAGGGCAGATAGAGCTTGAGAGTCTGATCTCATTAGCTATGTCAGAAGGGAGTACACCACTTTTCGCCCACTTTACTAATTTCTTCTGAAATTTAGATTCTAAGGAAGAAGTGGAATCATTAGTATTAACTGGGCCTAATTTTATAAATTTTTCAGTGTCATCAAGAATCACCGACATTTTATCAACATAATCATGATGATTTAGTACCACCACTCCCGAACCCTTATCCGGTCTAGTTATAACTAGAGGTTTATTATTTCGCAGAGTCTTAATGACTGCAAAGTGTTCTTTGCGCCATTTAAACTCTGAATGGGATACTGGTATTCTCGCATAGCTATGAGTAAGGTCATTTAATCTTGCTTTTAGGTCCCTTGCCTTGGTTTCAGAGACAGGTTGAAGCCTCACTGCCTGAGCATTAAGTATTTCGAATTCCGAAAATACTCCTTCTCGTTTAATACCAGAAGGTGGAACACAAAATTCTAAACCGTGATGCAGTCCTAACAACTCAGCAGGAGACAGTTTCTGCGAGGACAAATTAAGGACATTTTTACCTGTATTTGAATTTGTTGACAAACCAAACCTTTTATAAATTAAATGTTGCAATTTGTTATTAAATGGAAGCGTAAGATTTTTACGACCCCGCGGCGCTTGTAATATTATAACAGTTTATCACCGCACGAAAGAACACTCACTGTCTTCCTCCATAACATAATTGGGTATAATTTGTTCTAAATGTTTCTAGATTAAATGCTAATTTATCCAAAATATTTTGAGTAAATGCATTCTCTATTTTATGTCCTAGATGTAATTTTGATTTTTATTTTGAATAAAATAAACGAAGGAGATACATTATTTCTAACGCAAGACTGTAGAAACAAGGTTTTCTTTACTTTTTACCAGGAGAATAGTTTAATTCTTCGGACTACTGTTCTCATCTTGAGTGTCATTTTCACAACATTTCGGTCGATGTAAATCCCGACCCTTTCAGGAGTATTTTAGAACCCTTATGTAGTCATTGCTGACGGAACGAGAACATGCTACCCCCGCGAAATAAATAAAGGGTTCCATTCGAAATTCCGTCCAAGTTTCTGAATTTGGCAGAGACAATCCCGAGTTTGACATGGAGAAGGTCGGGTTTTACATCGACCGAAATGTTGTGACAATGAAACTCAAGACGAGAACAGTAGTCGGATGAACCAAAATAATACGAATAAACAAGTCGTAAATAGAACTTGCAATCGTGCGAGTTTGCAACGCACGTGTGAAAGTCATTTTTAGAAATAACTCGTCCGAAACAGTCTGACAATATATATAAAAAAAGATTCTCCGCATTTGTAAAATTTGGTAATTAACAAACACGTTTAAAACGATTTCAGCATTTTTTAAAAATTGGAATACTTTGAGATGAGTAATTTATATATTTATTTGCGAATTCATCTTCATATATTATTGTTGTTTCACCACGTTTCGGCCAACTAATCCTCTGGCCTTCTTCAAGTGGTCAACAAGACAGAAATACTGAGTCTCTTAACTGTATCCGCAGTAATTACAGCCTTCTATAGTTTTTGTCTCACCACGTTTTCGCCAATTAATCCTCTGGCCGGCTTTGGGTAGGATTGAAACTGCTATCTTCAGGTAATGCTCACCTGGAACCGTAGAGATTCAACGCCTCTATCCACTGCGCCAGAAGAATAGTTGGCCGAAACATGGTGAAGAAGCAACAACAACAACAACAACAACAACAACAACAACAACAACAACAACAACAACAACAACGAAGATAGGGACAACAGTCCGCAAATAAATAGATAAAAATGATTTCAGCTTTGTTTACCCACAAACACATCACAGAAGTTAAAAACAAACAAAAAATTCAATATCTTTGTAGCAGTTATATTTTGATAAACTATTTTTGTCCATGTATTCCTACGCGGAATAATTGATCTACTGTCAAATGAAAACATTTTACGTGAGATGTACTTCCGCTGAACCATTTACACGTTTTCCCAGCTTTCTAATCTGAAATTCATGATCGCTTCAATTATTTACATATTTTTTTTTACTTGGGAGTCACCAATTATCAAGGCCCGAAGGCCACTCGAGGATAAGGGTTAATGAATGTAAGGTGGTAGTGTAGTAATCGTGAATGGTGTAAATTGGGTAGAATGTGATTATTTATGGGGAAGATTACACAAGAATTTGTTTACATTAGATTTGAAGGCTACGATGTTGTATTCAGCCGGGACGCAAGCTAGCAGAACAGCCATGGAAAAGAAGCTTTGTTCATGGAAACTGCGTCTAGATTTAGGCACAGATATAGAGTGGGGGAAATCATCTATAGTGGTTGTAGATAGTCAAGTGTTTTTGTGAAAGTTTGTCAAGGAAGGGCCATAGATTGGAGTTCAGTCGAGCACTTGCCAGGAAACTTGCAATAGAACAGAAACAGGCTCGCGACGTCTTTTCTGTGGGAAAGAGATTGCGGGGAAGAGAAAAGGGCATCACCTACTAGGTTTCGAAGCCGGTTTTGTACTCTATCAAGGTAGGATAGGGAACGCTGAGCAGTTCCTGCTCAGATATGGCAACAGTACTTCATTTTAGGACGTATCCGTTTCTTATACAGATAGAGGATTGCGTTGGTAGTAAGATACCTACTGAAGCGGCAGAATGATCCAACCATTTTTCGGACATCATATTTGATGTATGTGTTGTATTTCAGACTGAGAGTGAAAATCAGTCACAGAATCTTTCCAAGACATTGAGCTTAAACAAGACGAAGGCCATTCATTTTAATTGTGGAATAAACGAGAGTCAGAGTGACTTGTTGAATTTTATGCTTTATTTAATTAACGGTTGTCAATTGTCGTTTAGTGCAATCTGATTGGCTAAGCGTTTCAATATCTGCCGGCGGTTTACACGGAAGATGCTGACGTAACGCCAGCTTCAATACTAGTTGTAAACTGCAGAAGTACCCCCCCCCAAAAAAAATCAAATTAGATCTTAAATATTTTTACTTTGTTACTACAACTACTTCTGACTCATGCCATCTTCAACTACCTGATAGATCTAGAAATATCTTCAACTACCTGATAGATCTAGAAACATCTTCAACTACCTGATAGATCTAGAAATATCTTCAACTACCTGATACATCTAGAAATATCTTCAACTACCTGATAGATCTAGAAACATCTTCAACTACCTGATAGATCTAGAAATATCTTCAACTACCCGATAGATCTAGAAATATCTTCAACTACCTGATAGATCTAGAAACATTCGAGAACATACATTGTCACGATATCTTTGTAGTTTACCTCTTTTTCTGCAACCGTCCATCATTCCTTCTAGACATACTTGCCTTTTTAATTTTTGTTGTATTTTGTTGTGTTCCTACATATAATATTTATAGCTCGTTAAATTCTCTTACATAACACAACCGTACTCGCCACGTAGCAGTCAATCACGTGACACATCTTGTTAATAAATTATTTACTATTTCTCTATTGTTCATTAATTGTTCTTGGGGTTGTAGCTGTTTGTTATTTAGTCTGTTTCATAAAACAGAATTGCTTCTTGTTGCTTAATTTCTTCCATGTTCCCCATTAAGGCACATCGACAATCGGAGGTCTATAAAAGTGTTCTTACATGAGAAAGGCGTCTATGGTATTTGAACTGAATGTGGTGTCCATTACAATAAAATCGAATGCCCCTTTTGTTTCGTTAGCGTGTTTGTTCCATGAGTCGTCTGCGTCTGTTCTCTGCTCCTCAGCTCTGGAAGCAAACCTTTCTCAACACAAATGATAGATGCAAGTCTTTATGCTTTTTTTTGACAAATAAGTCTTTATTCAACCACAGATGTTACCACGTCGAACCTGCGTCGCCAATTCGATACTTTAAGGAAGAGGAGCTCTTTATCTTGCTATGATCTCAATCTCCATGTGGTTCTTCTCCAGAGACTAGTTTTCCGACCCACTGGTTTTGCCACCCAAAATCAGACTCCCAATCTCGTAATAATCGCATCTCACGGACGATTCTGTGACGCTGCAATACAACATCACCCGATGTCAACGTGTGCTGTGCCCTAATCGAAGCATCATTCTATTTTGTTGTGACTCATTAGATAAACCAGCAACCTTCAGCCCGCTCACAACAGGCCCATTTAAACTTAAGAGTTTCTAATTTAAATCAATGACCCCGAATCTCAATTCTATACATCGCACTGGCTACAACTGCCAATATGTCTACATATGACCATTATCTAACACCTTGACGCCATGAGAAGAAGCTAAACAAACCTGGATTTCGCACGAAGATCAGTTTTACATCTTAAATTGCAATAAAGAGACACATCGAATAATCGTTTAGAATGACATCTGAGAAGAATTTGGAAGGCTGTATACATATGCAAGCGAAACCATCGATAAACATTCAAGTTTATATACGTTTAAAATGAGATTATAATTTTTATTTTAGGGCAAGAAAAACACAGTTAATCAACGGTTTAAGTACATAGTAGAACCCCAGGGTACGGAGGCCCCAGGATACGTTTTTTTCAGGTTACGATGTGGAATACGACGTTTTTCCGGCCCCTGGTTGCGATATCTGTCCCGCCTTATGGTATTATTTATAATGTTATTTGATTATATAACTGTATATTATATACTGTAATGTATTTTGTTACTAATTTTTAATGCTATATTCTGGGATTCTACTGTATCTAAATTCTGATGTCAGCAGTCTTTATGTTACAATTGAACTATTTTTTTCTTTGGATTGAGGACATCAACAAAAGCAGTTTGAGAAAGGATTTCAACCCAACCAAATCTGCGGTGCACCCGTTTCAATTCACGCGCGTCACAGAACCTTTTCTTTATCTGCGATGTCATACTTTTTCATAACTTCTTTCTTTCGTTGAAGTGTGAAATCAAAATTTAGCCATTTTTAATTGACTTATGGCTAAAGATCTCATTTGTACATCTTCAATGATTTGGCATTCAGGCGAATGCTTTCAATCGTAATCGTGTCCCTTTTTCGTTCTCATATTATCACGGATGATTCTGCTCTGATGAGAAATCGATTCTAAAAATATTGATCTTTCTTTCTTATCAAATTTCTCTTGGAGTTTATATATTGGATCCATTGCTCTTTTTGCTTTCTATCGTTCTAAACATTTTCTCTGATGGTATTCTTTATCTCTATAAATCTAGTATCAGACCATGTATTGAGTACTGGTGTCATATTTGAGCTGGGAATCTCTATCACAGCTTTTTCAAGTTTTTGATAAAGTGCAGAAACGTATCTGTAATTTTATGGATCCTATTCGTTTTCTTTTTTCTTTGCAATCTCTTTCTCACAGACAATATTGTTAATCTCATCCTTTCCTGTCAATAATAGTATGGTATGTGTTCTTCAGAATTGTCTTGTGTATTCTCTACTTCCTTTGTTTCAGCTTGTTTGATTCGTTGGTCTAGTGGTCTCCATCAGTTCACTATTGTGATACCTCACTGTCATACAGTTCCTATTCCAGTAGCTTCTTTCTTAGAACCGCATGCTTGTGGAACCCTATTCCGTGTTGACTGTTTTCTCCTTTCTATAATATTTGTCTTTTCAAAACTAATGTCAATAGGCATTTCCTGTCTAATCATCTTTCGCCCTTGTTAGCTCCTTACATCATGTGACTTCATGCCTTGTCTGGAGCGATTTCCATAAATATATCTTACATGACCGCATGGTGAATAACTGTTGTTTACCAATATTTTATATTGGATTTGGTCTTTAGATGGCTCCGAAAATAACGAGGTCTATTGTGGCGCAACCATATCACAGTTACAAGTGATAATTAACTTTCACAATAAAAACTAACCTTAACTAATGCTGAGGGTGGGGGTGCTCACCCTCCTCTCATTTACGGAGAGACAAAAATACGTGCTCACCTCATGGCTGTCCGGACAAAAAGAGATCGAGGAAAGAAAGGAGATTGTTGGATTGCATTCTGGTTGCTTATGTATCGTTCTTCCTACTGCCAAATTACCTCCTGGCCATGCTGGGGGTGGGGTGGGGGACAACCACCACAACCGGGGTACTATGATATAGTGCCACAAAAGTATCGCATCAGTAACCAGTGTTGCCAAAATTGCTTGTAAAATTCGCAAGTACAATTATTTCAACAGTCGTAGCTTTGAAGTAATCGTTTGATGCTTCACTTATTTATCCTTTAGTCCTCTCATTCGATGGGAAATGTTTCTGACAAAGGAGGAAATATTGCTGTTTTCTAGGTCGAAATCTATCCACACTTATTGAATAGTTAAAAAAAATATTATTAGTTCCTTGTATCAAGTGACTTCGTGCCTTATCTGGAGCGATGTCTATAAAAAATGTCGCCGCTTTCAGGTCCTGGTTCAAAATAAGTCGATGCGATTACCATTTAGGACCGCCAAGTGATGTATGTGCTCTCCGCTTATCTCGGCATTGTTTCCAGTCGTCCTGGACTTCTCGATGCCACTAGACTCAAACAGTGCCGATTCAGGAAAGGCGTGGTTGGAGATTGCGCAACCCTAACCTCACAATTACACACGAAGCGGCCCTATATATGGTTATCCTTTGTCTTTCAAGACTGAACGGAGGCATCGATATTATTATTATTATTATTATTATTATTATCATTATTATTATTAATAATAACAACAACAACAACAACAACAACAACAACAACAACTGTAGTTTGTACCTCCCAGTCAGGATGTTAGACACAAGCTCCAGTGTTGGTTTGATGAAAACGTTTGTGTAGAAGGAGCTGGTATCGAACCAGATTTTCAGTCCGTATCTTTAACCACGTAGCGACCGTCGTCCCTCAGATTACACACACACACACACACACACACACACACACACACACACACACACACACACACACACACACACACACACACACAGATAGATAGATAGATAGATAGATAGATAGATAGAAAGAGCATTAGTTCACGTATCCCTAAGCATGATGAACATTAAATTCATTGACAATCAAATTACATGACGTTTTTTGGGGTGGTGGATAGATGGCCTTCTTCTCTTTCCTACAGCCTCTTTATCACAGAAGAGAGGTTACTAGTCTTTGTCTATGCTATAGTTATTTTCATACTAGGTGCTCGACTGAGCTCCATTCTCTGGTTGCTACCCTGTAAAGCATTCACAACAAAGCCACATCTAACCATTATAAATAATTTTCATTTCTTCCTCTGTGTACCTGGAACTACACAGAACTTTCACGAGCAAAGTTTCCTTCCACAAACTACTAGAATACCATGGGTCTGCTTTCTAGCTGACTACAACATGATAGGTTTCCTGTCCAAATTCTTGTCAAGCTGTCTTGTTATATAATAAGCTTCTATCCAGTTTCAACAATCGTCTTCGATCCTGAAGGTGATGTCTTATTGCACACTTGACTTACTCATTAACCCTTTATCCTCGAATGGCGTTTGGGCCTTGATAAGCGGTGACTCTTGAGAACCAAAACATATTTGTTTTTTAACGTCATATACAGATACGTTCTTGAGATTAAAGATAGAGATAGATAGACAGATTGATTGATTGATTGATTGATAGGTAGAGACAGAGAAGGGGAGGATGACATATCCCCATGACAGTCGTTATTATAATGTCATCTGACAATAACATCTTTCAACCCTTTTCTCTTAATCCTGCTTCGTCACAAACATCATTCCATTTTCTGACGTCACATGTGTGACGTGATAATTAATCATCTGGAAATCAATTTTCTACATATTTGACTTTTCCAAAAAACACCCAACATCATAATCAGTTTACACCATTCGGTATTTTACAGTTTAATATTTAGCGCTGTGTAAGTAATGTTCATTTTCAAAATGTTATTTTCTCAAGAAGAACGACTTTGTAATTCATATAAACAATTTCATATTTTGCGTTAGAGATGCGAAATTACTTTCGGAATATACACATCGCATTTGACTTGCTGTAATTAAGAATTCGTGCAACGTTAGTGGCTATCGTTGTCTCCTGAGAGACAAAAAAAAAAGGCAACTACTACAACACAAAACACAACAAATAAATAAACAAAATAACAAAAAAATAAACAAAAAGCAAAACAAAAGACAATAATGAAAACGAATTTATCGATATTTTAGGAGTTTTAGTTTGTCTATGTTTTCCCTACAAAAGGCGAAAAGTGTAAACGTCGAATTGTAATCAGCCGATCAGGTTTGCGTGGTGCAAGTCCCGACACGCATTGCACATTATGACATATATATATATATATATATATATATATATATATATATATATATATATATATATATATATATATGTGTGTGTGTGTGTGTGCGTGTATGTGTGTGTAAGTATGCATGTGTGTGTATATATATGTGTATATATATGTATGCATATATATGTGTACATATATGTGTGTATATATATGTGTGTATACATATATATATGCATATATATATATACATATATATATATATATATATATATATATATAGTTATAGCTCGTTGACAACTGAGTAGCACAGAGAATATACATATATATATATATATATATATATATATATATATATATATATATATATATATATATATGTATGCGTGTGTCTGTGTGTGTGTGTCTGTGTGTGTGTATATGTCTCTGTGTGTGTATATATATAAATAAATATATTATAAATATAGTATATATATATATATATGTGTGTGTGTGTGTGTGTGTGTGTATGAATAAAAAATCAATACGAAAAATATATGAATGTTTATATCTTTTCTGTATTTATTTCCTGTGTGTTGACGTGTAGGAATACAAAAAGTCTTTTGAAAAAAAAAACAAGAATGTTTTCCTTAAAAAAAAACAAGAATGTTTCCATAATTTTCGACCGATCCTTCGATTTTCCTCAGTGTGTCCCCCAAAACCTCTGGCCTTGATGGAGGGGAGACTAAAACTCGCTGCTATGGTTTCAAATGATCTGAAATAACAGCAAGGGGAGACTTAATTCCAAATATTTCTCATATGTTATATGTCCTCTCTTTTGGAAATAGGGTACGATTATGAATATCTCCAGCATCAAATAATCTTTATACATGGTAAAATTTACTTTATGTATGAAAACAATTAACAGGAAAAAAAAAAGGTGAAAAAACAAACATTCAACAAATAACTATTATTAAACGCAATAAAATTTACTTTTCTACCTAACTGCTAATGTTTTTGTGCTTTTAAAGCTTTGAACGTGTTTATTTTTATTTGTATTTTTTATTTAACTGCTAGCTAAAATACCATCTGGTTACAGCCAAATTTCAACATAGCTGATTCCAGTTTCTGGAAATCACGGACGTCTTGACTGATTGCATTTTCCTCTTTTAGGGAAAGAAAACATGCATATATACAACAAATAATTTGAAAGGAGAAAAGACAAAAAAAAATGTTATAAGAATTTGAAGATTTTTAGAAATTAGAGTCAGCCATGTTGGAAATTGGCTGTAATCGAATCCTATTTTAAACAAAAAAATAAATTGAAATAAAGACGTGGCCAAAGACTTAAAACACAACACTACGCTAGTCGGTAGAAAAGTAAATTTTATTGCGTTTAGTAACAGTTATTTGTTGAATATTTGTTTTTATCACCTTTTTTCTGTAAACTATACAGTAGCGTCCAAAACTAAGGGACAAAATTTTAAAACCTAATATTTGTTAGAAATATCAACTGTGAAAAGCTGAAATTTTGACAACTGGTAGTCGTTATCACCCAGAATAACATACTAAAATTCGAATAATTTGCAAAGGATAGAAAAAGAATTATAACAATTATTTATTTATTTTCAAAATAGGAATGTCCAAAAGTAAGGGACAAAATTGAGAAACACAATGTAAACAGTATGCTATATTCAAATTTTTTGATTTCCTCTAAAGAATAATCTTACTTAGTGATTTGTAAATGTTGCGTCAGCCAGCACCATGGCGAAACGCCAAAAATCTTGATTACCCTGTGAGACAAGCTATTATGAAACTACACAAGGAAAAGCACACCATTAGAGAGAATTCGGAGAAAGTGAAACTTTACAGAGTGTTGTAGGCAGGGTTGTTAAATCCTACAATGATAATGGCAAAATAGTTAGTGCTTTTAAAACCGGGAGACCGCGCAAAACTTTGGCAAGAGAAGATCGAATAATTCAGCATATGTCATTAAAGGACCGTTTTAAGTCTTGCACAGAAATTAAAAGGGTTATGAATAGTACCTCATGTGTTAATGTGTCAAGACAGACTGTTTCTAGACGACCGCAAGAAATAGGGCTGTTTAATCGAACCCCAGGGAAGAAACCACTTGTTAGTTCGATGAACAAGAAGAAGAGATTACAGTTTACAAACAGGTATGTAATTTGGACATATAAAAAATGGGCAAAAGTATTTTTCAGAGACGAAAGCAAGTTTAATTTATTTGGAAATGATGGAAAAAACAATGTAAAGAGACCTATTGGTGAAAGATTAAGTGCAAAGTGTACTAAGAAAACTGTTAAATTTGGGGGCGGAAGTGTCATGGTATTTGGAATGTTTTCTAGTCAAAGTACAACCTCTCTTGTCCGATTACAAACTCGTGTAAACGCGCAGATCTATAAAAACATTGTTGTGCCAATCATGCAGAATTCAGGTTTCGATAGGGCTACCTTTATGCAAGATAATGCCCCATGTCACAAGGCAAAGGTGGTAATGAGTTACCTTAGCGAGCAAGATTTCGAAATTATGGATTGGCCACCGCAAAGTCCTGACTTAAATCCAATAGAAAATCTTTGGAAGACCTTAGGAGTGAAAGTTATGGAAAGAAATTCCACTAACATGGAGGATTTGTGGGTGAAGCTTCAAGAAGAATGGTCTAAAATTAGTATCGAGGATTGTCAAGAACTGATTCGTTCTTGCAGTCGAAGATGTGCAGCTGTCATTAAGAGCAAGGGCTCTTTTACTAAATATTGATTGTACATGTATTTTTATGTTTTTTTTTGGTTGTTTACATTGTTTTTCTCAATTTTGTCCCTTACTTTTGGATGTTCCTATTTTGAAAATAAATAAATAATTGTTATAATTCTTTTTCTATCCTTTGCAAATTATTCGAATCTTAGTATGTTATTATGGATGATAACGACTACCAGTTGTCAAAATTTCAGCTTTTCACAGTTGTTATTTCTAACAAATATTAGGTTTTAAAATTTTTCCCTTAGTTTTGGACGCTACTGTATTTTACAATCGTTAACATATTTACAAGTTTTCTGGCGCTTCAGCTAAGAGCAAAGTGTACTATCTGTTCGGATACTAAACTTTATCTTTTCGTCTCACCCCACAATCTCCTATTTTTGGAGGGGAGATCTTGATTTTCCCCACATTAAAAGCCGACATTTGTGTCTAACTCCGACCTTGCGGATGGGTGGATGATTACGTTCAAATAAATAGAAACTGACTAGCTAGCAGTCCGGCGTTACCCAGTCGTACAATACGCTTAAACATGATATTTTAATTTATACAGATTGCGTATGTATTATAGAATCAATTAGATCATTATATATTACGAGGAATAATTTGCTCGGTGGACTAATCGCAAAAAAAAAAAAAAAAAAAAAAAATGATAATGTCGTTCATCAAATTCTGTCTGTGTTTGTTTACAATATAATGTCAGCTGATATTTGGGCTTTACAATAAATGCTCTGGAAAATCACTTGTGATTAATGTTTAGTTTTCAAATATGCAAACGAAGAAATGATTTGTGGTGATTTTAAATGGTACCTCTATTTTTATCGTAAATTGAACTCATTAATAAGAAAATTTAAAATAAAATGGTGAGGTAACCCGGACTTTAACAGGGGGATCAGTCGATTTGTAGTCTAATGCGCTACCACAAAGCTACCTCACTAGATAATAAAAATCTGTTTTTTTTTTTAAAAGAAGAAATGGTTTGCGGAGATTTTATTTTCTCCCTTGGCCGGTGTAACATAAAATATTCTCTTGTAATAATTCTTTTTTATCTAGAAGAAATAAAAGCTATTTCTAAGATCAGATTTTTTCGATATTTATCGGATGAGTCTCTGTACAAAACATATCTAAGAACACTGCCAGACATATGAAATAGCTTTGTGTGAAATTTGCAAAAGATAGGCTCAGCCGTTTCGGAACCTATGAGGAAGCAATTCACAAACACACAAAGTGACTTTTATATAATAGTAGATAGATAGAGATACTTTTTTCTATGAGCATTTTGTTCTTAGAGATTACTCTTGCGTATAAAGATTTTCATCTTTATTTAGGTGAATCAGGGTTGAACGTTGTTTTCTTTGATTTGGGGCGCCATAAGTCAATAGGAGTGACAAAAGTTTTAAGACATTGCAATTCGAAGAGACATTCTTGCTTTCATCCAAGCAAGCAAACTCCGTTTGTTGACAAAAGGGACTAAACAGGTATTCTGACATCTGGGTTTGAACGACTGGAAAATATTTCAACGAGCCAATCCTAAATTCAAAACAGGGGTGGGTGGAAGGACATTACGCGAGGCCGGCTTGACAACTCAGACTCAAACCATGCATAGTTGCGTAGTCGTTATTACAAAAAAAAAACAAAAAAACAAAAACCCCCACAAAAAACGCATATATATATATATATATATATATATATATATATATATATATATATATATATATATATATATATATATATATATATAAATGTTTATATCTTTTCTGTATTTATTTCCTAGATTTTGACGTGTAGAAGTACAAAAAGTCTTTTGAATAAAAACAAACAAAAACAAACAAACAAAAAAACAAAAAAACAAAACGAAAATGTTTCTTTCGAAAGCATATGATTCAACCGATCTTTCGGTTTTCCTCAGTGTGAATGATGAAGTGTAGGGCGGGCAAGGTTAGCAGCAAGAGGGGAACGGGTTATAGCCAATAAGGTTAAGATCTATTTGAATATGACCCTTCCAACATCTTTTAACTTGCAATGGTCAGCAACTTGTGTAGCATCTATTCAAAACCAAGTCTTTCATAAAACTTTGAATTGGATACCCACGCATCCCACGAACACACTAGCATGTGTAAAGATACATGCAGGTACACCCGCATACTCCTACATATGCTTCTACATGTACCCATACACACACAGGATACGCACACGCACACGTTTATAGACATATACACCTGGAGACTGATAAACAGATGTAGACGATAAGCTTAGTGGAAACTCCCCACCAAAAGCTTGGACTCATGAATTTATTATGGTTCTAGGTACGAAACAGAGTGAAAGGACACGCTGCTTGTCTGGATTATTTACACGCGCGCGCACAAACACACACATATACGTACGTGTATGTTTTTTTCAACCGCTTACTGTAGATTCTAGTGTCCTTCATTAATTAATATATACACACATATAATGTTTAAAAAAATTAACGAAGAATATTCTTTTTTATGTTTATTTTTATTTACTTCATTTCTTTCTATTTTTGTTCAAACATATTAAAATATCAGTGTAAACTTCTTGGATTTCGGGCTGTTTGTATAACGTTTCTCTATCTGTCTGTGTGTCCATATGTCACTCCCTTTCTTCTCCCGCCAACATGCACAC